>NC_138863.1:105452005-105725683 GCF_965194805.1 Balaenoptera borealis | reverse complement strand
ATATGTGTGAAAGAACCACATCTTGCACACCTAGAACAAACAAAACATTGTAATCAAGTTTGCTGTGATAAAAAATAAAAATTAAGTTAAAAATACCAACAAGAAGTAATGAGACATAAACTTAAAGGGCTTTTGCCTCGCACATTCCATTCTAATTTGCAACCTAGAACACCACTTCCAGTAAGGCTCTGTTGCCCTAGTAACCAGATTTGGTAAAGGAGAAATGCTGCCGCCTTGTGGCCGATTCCCGCAAGAGCAGCTTTTAACCCACAGCTAATGGTCACTTACCATTCATTCACAAGGACGCAGGGCTGTAAAGGACACCTGCCCTCAAAATTGTGCTGAGGTAGGGAATGGATAAAATAATTCAAAACAGGCAAAATGTTCACGAAGCTAGTATGAAGAGGTAAGTTTTACTCACTCTCTTTTTAAAGAAAGGGAAATGGATAAAAGCTCAACCTCAGGAAGTATTAGACTCATGCAATCTAATCTACGAAAAGTTCTCAACTCACACCCGTCGACTGACCATTGGCAAAAAGTCTACAAACCAGTCAATGCTGAAGAGGTTTTAGAGAACTGTGTACCCTCTAGCTGCTGGTGAGATGTAAAAGGGTTAAACGCTAATAATGAGAACAGAAAGGAGCTGCGTTGAAAAGGAAAAATTGAGGTACCATTCAATCCAGCAGGCGCACCAATGGGCCTCTCACCTGAGAAGACCAGAATGAAGAAGACCCGGGCTGCAAAAGCTGCACTGCAGCCTTATTCACAATAGACAAGACAGTGAAGCAACCAAAATGTCCATCAACAGATGAAAGGAAAAGGAAGAAGCGGCCCATGTACACAATGAATACTAGCCATGGAAAACAATGAAACACTGCTCTTTGAGGCACCATAGATGATCTTGGAGATAATCACAGAACATGAGGTAAGTCGGAAAGCAAAAGTCCTATATCCCATGATATCACTTATAGGCGTTCTCTAATAACTGACACAAATGAACATATTTCCACAGAGAAAGTCCATCACAGACTTATTAAAAAAAAAACTATGCTTATCTAAAAGGAAAGGTGGGGGAATGGATAAATGAAGATTAGCGTTACCATATGTATATACATATTATATACATATATCAAAAAGACCGACCATATAGCAAGGAAGGTTTACGGAACACTCTGTAATAATTTACACGGGAAGAGGATCTCTACATAAATAGGTATATAGAATATGTAGATGAACCAGAGTGTGTACACCTTGGACAAGCAACATTCTAACCATTACCCCAATTGAAAAAATTAAAACAACGAACTAGGAGTAATGAGACATAAACTTATGGGGGGTTTTCCTGGCACATTCCATTCAAATTGACCACCTAGGCAAACGACTTCCAGAACGGCTCTGCTGCCCTAGTACCCCGATTTGGGAATGGAGAAATGCTGCATCCTTGTGGCCGTTTCCCACAACAGCAGCTTTAAACCCACTGCAAAAGGTCACTAAATGTTCACCAATTGCAGTTCTGTAAATGACACCTGCCCTCCAAAAAATACTGAGGTCGAAAATCGACCAAAAATTCTAGAGTGCAACCTTCCAAAAAGAAAATTTGAAGAGGTATATTATACTCACACTCTTTTTTCTTTTAACAGAAAAGCAAAAGGCGTGGAAAAATGATGAATTGTAGGAATTTTTACAGACATGTAAACCCAAATTACAAAAACCTATCAGCTCACCCCAGTCAGAATGGCCATCAACAAAAATGCTGCAAACAAGAAATGCTGACGTGATTGTGGAGAAATGCGTACCCTCGATTCTAAGGGGGACGTGGTAAGAGCCACTAATGACAGCACAATTGAGGTGCCTTGAAAAGGTAAACGTTGAGCTACCATACCAGTCAATCAATCATACCCACTGCTGGGTCTATCACCTGAGAGAATGAAAATCAAAAATCGCAGGCTGGCAATCCTGCACTCCAGCAATATTTACCATAGGCAACGCTTGGAAGCAACGAAAATGTCCATCAACAGAGAAATGCACCAAGAAGAAGTGGTCCATGTACACAATGGAATATTAGCCATGGAAAACATTAAAGCACTGCTCTTTGAGGCCACCATAGATGAGCCTGGAGATAATCACAAAACATGAAGTAGGTCGGAAAGCAAAAGACCTATATCCCATATTATCACGTACGGCATTATCTAATAACTGACACAGATGAACATATTTCCAAAGAGAAAGACACTCACAGGCGTAGAAAACAAACTATGCTCATCTAAAAGGAAAGGAGGGGGGAAATTGAGAAATGAAGATTAGTGTGACTATACATATACAAATACATATTATATACATGTATCAAAAAGACCGAACATATAGCAAAAGGGAGGTCGACGGAACAGTGTAATATTTTACATGGGAAGGGGATCTGTACATTAATAGACATACATAATGTACAAATGAACCAGATTGTGTACACCTAGGACAAACAATTTTCTAAACTTTACCCAGATTAAAAAAATTTTAAAAACCAAGAAGAAGTAATGAGACATAAACTTATGGGGATTTCTCCTGGCAAATTCCATTCTAATTTACAACCTAGGACAATGACTTCCAGAAAGGCTCTGCTGCCCTAGTACCCAGATTGGGGAATGGAGAAATGCTACCTCCTTGTGGACGTTTCCCACAACAGCAGCTTTGAACCCACTGCAAAAGGTCACTAAATTTTCACCAACTTGCAGTTCTGTAAATGGCGCCTGCCCTCCAGAAAATTTCTGGGGTCAAAAATCGACCAAAAAATTCAGAAGAGGGCAACCTTCGAAGAAGACAATTTCAAGAGCTATATTGTACTCACGGTTTTTTCTTTTAAGAGAAAAGAAAAAGGCGTAGGAATATGATGAATTTTAAAAATTTTAATGACATGCATACCCATATTACAAAAACCTATCAGCTCGCAGCAGTCACAATGGCCATTAGGAAAAGTGCTGCAAAAAATAAACGGTGAAGGGAGTGTGGAGAAATGCGTACCCTCGGTGGTAAGGGGGGGCATGTAAAGAGCCACTAATGAAAACACAATGTAGGTGCTTTGAAAAGGGAAACATTGAGCTACCAGTCAATCAATCACAACCACTGCTTGGCCTATCACCTGAGAAAATGAGAATCAAAAAGTCACAGGCTGGCAAACCTGTACGCCAGCAATATTTACCATAGCCAACACTTGGAAGCAATGAAAATGTCCATCAACCGAGGAATGCACCAAGAAGAAGTGGTCCACGTACACAATGGAATATTACTCTAATTAATAATAAATATAAATTAAATTTAAAAACAAAGAAAAGCAAGGAGACATCAACATTTGTGGGTTTATCCGGGCACATTGCACTCTAATTTATAACTGAAGAACACCACGGACCGGTAGGTCTGTTTCCCTAGTAGCAGCAAGGGGAACGTAGAAAGGCTGCCGCTCTCTGGCCGTTACCTGCAAAAGCAGGTTTAAAGCCTGAGCTAATGGTCACTTCATATGAACAAGTACTGCAGGGCTGTAAATGAAACCTGCCCTCAAAATGTCTTGAGGGAGATCATGGCCAAAATATTTCAAACGGTGACACATACTTTAAGAAAACACTTTGAAGAAATAAGCTCCAATCACAGCTGGAAAAATAAAAAGGACAAGTCTTAAAGCTCAATTTCAACGCATTATGAGACACATGCAAATTCAACCACAAAGAGGTATCAGCTCACACCACTCAGAATAACCATCAGCAAAAACTACAAAGAATAAATGCTGAAGGTGCTGGGAAGAAATACATACCCTCCACTTTAAGTGGGACGTAACCTGGAAAGAGCCACTAAAGAGATCAGAATAGAGGTGCCTTTAAAAGGTAAACATTGAGCTACCATATGATCCAGCAGACCTATTCCTGGACCTATAACCTAAGAAGACAGAATTGGAAGGACACAGGCACGCAAATCTGCATTGCACAGTATTACAATGGCCAAGATATGGAAGTAACCAAAAAGTCCACCGACAGATGGGTGGACAAAGAAGAACTGCTACCTGTACAGATGGAATATGAGCTAGTGAAAAAATGAAACAATGCCATTTGCAGCACCATAGATGAGTCTAGAAGTAATCACGCAACTCGGAGTAAGTGAGAAAGCGAAAGACACATAGCCTATCATATCACATATAGGTGTTACCTAAAAAATGATACAGACAAAGGTATTTCCACAGAGAAACACTATCATAGATTCATTAAAAAAACTTATGGTTCACCAAATGGAAAGGTGTGAGGATTGGATACATTACCATATTGAGGTTAACAGAGAGACACAAACACACGTGAAATACATAATCACCAAAGACCTACGCAATACCAAGAGAAGACTACTCAACACTGTGTCATAACCTACATGGGAAAAGGATCCGAAGAAGAATAGATATATGTATATGTGTGAAAGAACCACATCTTGCACACCTAGAACAAACAAAACATTGTAATCAAGTTTGCTGTGATAAAAAATAAAAATTAAGTTAAAAATACCAACAAGAAGTAATGAGACATAAACTTAAAGGGCTTTTGCCTCGCACATTCCATTCTAATTTGCAACCTAGAACACCACTTCCAGTAAGGCTCTGTTGCCCTAGTAACCAGATTTGGTAAAGGAGAAATGCTGCCGCCTTGTGGCCGATTCCCGCAAGAGCAGCTTTTAACCCACAGCTAATGGTCACTTACCATTCATTCACAAGGACGCAGGGCTGTAAAGGACACCTGCCCTCAAAATTGTGCTGAGGTAGGGAATGGATAAAAATAATTCAAAACAGGCAAAATGTTCACGAAGCTAGTATGAAGAGGTAAGTTTTACTCACTCTCTTTTTAAAGAAAGGGAAATGGATAAAAGCTCAACCTCAGGAAGTATTAGACTCATGCAATCTAATCTACGAAAAGTTCTCAACTCACACCCGTCGACTGACCATTGGCAAAAAGTCTACAAACAGTCAATGCTGAAGAGGTTTTAGAGAACTGTGTACCCTCTAGCTGCTGGTGAGATGTAAAAGGGTTAAACGCTAATAATGAGAACAGAAAGGAGCTGCGTTGAAAAGGAAAAATTGAGGTACCATTCAATCCAGCAGGCGCACCAATGGGCCTCTCACCTGAGAAGACCAGAATGAAGAAGACCCGGGCTGCAAAAGCTGCACTGCAGCCTTATTCACAATAGACAAGACAGTGAAGCAACCAAAATGTCCATCAACAGATGAAAGGAAAAGGAAGAAGCGGCCCATGTACACAATGAATACTAGCCATGGAAAACAATGAAACACTGCTCTTTGAGGCACCATAGATGATCTTGGAGATAATCACAGAACATGAGGTAAGTCGGAAAGCAAAAGTCCTATATCCCATGATATCACTTATAGGCGTTCTCTAATAACTGACACAAATGAACATATTTCCACAGAGAAAGTCCATCACAGACTTATTAAAAAAAAAACTATGCTTATCTAAAAGGAAAGGTGGGGGAATGGATAAATGAAGATTAGCGTTACCATATGTATACAAATACATATTATATACATATATCAAAAAGACCGACCATATAGCAAGGAAGGTTTACGGAACACTCTGTAATAATTTACACGGGAAGAGGATCTCTACATAAATAGGTATATAGAATATGTAGATGAACCAGAGTGTGTACACCTTGGACAAGCAACATTCTAACCATTACCCCAATTGAAAAAATTAAAACAACGAACTAGGAGTAATGAGACATAAACTTATGGGGGGTTTTCCTGGCACATTCCATTCAAATTGACCACCTAGGCAAACGACTTCCAGAACGGCTCTGCTGCCCTAGTACCCCGATTTGGGAATGGAGAAATGCTGCATCCTTGTGGCCGTTTCCCACAACAGCAGCTTTAAACCCACTGCAAAAGGTCACTAAATGTTCACCAATTGCAGTTCTGTAAATGACACCTGCCCTCCAAAAAATACTGAGGTCGAAAATCGACCAAAAAATTCTAGAGTGCAACCTTCCAAAAAGAAAATTTGAAGAGGTATATTATACTCACACTCTTTTTTCTTTTAACAGAAAAGCAAAAGGCGTGGAAAAATGATGAATTGTAGGAATTTTTACAGACATGTAAACCCAAATTACAAAAACCTATCAGCTCACCCCAGTCAGAATGGCCATCAACAAAAATGCTGCAAACAAGAAATGCTGACGTGATTGTGGAGAAATGCGTACCCTCGATTCTAAGGGGGACGTGGTAAGAGCCACTAATGACAGCACAATTGAGGTGCCTTGAAAAGGTAAACGTTGAGCTACCATACCAGTCAATCAATCATACCCACTGCTGGGTCTATCACCTGAGAGAATGAAAATCAAAAATCGCAGGCTGGCAATCCTGCACTCCAGCAATATTTACCATAGGCAACGCTTGGAAGCAACGAAAATGTCCATCAACAGAGAAATGCACCAAGAAGAAGTGGTCCATGTACACAATGGAATATTAGCCATGGAAAACATTAAAGCACTGCTCTTTGAGGCACCATAGATGAGCCTGGAGATAATCACAAAACATGAAGTAGGTCGGAAAGCAAAAGACCTATATCCCATATTATCACGTACGGCATTATCTAATAACTGACACAGATGAACATATTTCCAAAGAGAAAGACACTCACAGGCGTAGAAAACAAACTATGCTCATCTAAAAGGAAAGGAGGGGGGAAATTGAGAAATGAAGATTAGTGTGACTATACATATACAAATACATATTATATACATGTATCAAAAAGACCGAACATATAGCAAAAGGGAGGTCGACGGAACAGTGTAATATTTTACATGGGAAGGGGATCTGTACATTAATAGACATACATAATGTACAAATGAACCAGATTGTGTACACCTAGGACAAACAATTTTCTAAACTTTACCCAGATTAAAAAAATTTTAAAAACCAAGAAGAAGTAATGAGACATAAACTTATGGGGATTTCTCCTGGCAAATTCCATTCTAATTTACAACCTAGGACAATGACTTCCAGAAAGGCTCTGCTGCCCTAGTACCCAGATTGGGGAATGGAGAAATGCTACCTCCTTGTGGACGTTTCCCACAACAGCAGCTTTGAACCCACTGCAAAAGGTCACTAAATTTTCACCAACTTGCAGTTCTGTAAATGGCGCCTGCCCTCCAGAAAATTTCTGGGGTCAAAAATCGACCAAAAAATTCAGAAGAGGGCAACCTTCGAAGAAGACAATTTCAAGAGCTATATTGTACTCACGGTTTTTTCTTTTAAGAGAAAAGAAAAAGGCGTAGGAATATGATGAATTTTAAAAATTTTAATGACATGCATACCCATATTACAAAAACCTATCAGCTCGCAGCAGTCACAATGGCCATTAGGAAAAGTGCTGCAAAAAATAAACGGTGAAGGGAGTGTGGAGAAATGCGTACCCTCGGTGGTAAGGGGGGGCATGTAAAGAGCCACTAATGAAAACACAATGTAGGTGCTTTGAAAAGGGAAACATTGAGCTACCAGTCAATCAATCACAACCACTGCTTGGCCTATCACCTGAGAAAATGAGAATCAAAAGTCACAGGCTGGCAAACCTGTACGCCAGCAATATTTACCATAGCCAACACTTGGAAGCAATGAAAATGTCCATCAACCGAGGAATGCACCAAGAAGAAGTGGTCCACGTACACAATGGAATATTACTCTAATTAATAATAAATATAAATTAAATTTAAAAACAAAGAAAAGCAAGGAGACATCAACATTTGTGGGTTTATCCGGGCACATTGCACTCTAATTTATAACTGAAGAACACCACGGACCGGTAGGTCTGTTTCCCTAGTAGCAGCAAGGGGAACGTAGAAAGGCTGCCGCTCTCTGGCCGTTACCTGCAAAAGCAGGTTTAAAGCCTGAGCTAATGGTCACTTCATATGAACAAGTACTGCAGGGCTGTAAATGAAACCTGCCCTCAAAATGTCTTGAGGGAGATCATGGCCAAAATATTTCAAACGGTGACACATACTTTAAGAAAACACTTTGAAGAAATAAGCTCCAATCACAGCTGGAAAAATAAAAAGGACAAGTCTTAAAGCTCAATTTCAACGCATTATGAGACACATGCAAATTCAACCACAAAGAGGTATCAGCTCACACCACTCAGAATAACCATCAGCAAAAACTACAAAGAATAAATGCTGAAGGTGCTGGGAAGAAATACATACCCTCCACTTTAAGTGGGACGTAACCTGGAAAGAGCCACTAAAGAGATCAGAATAGAGGTGCCTTTAAAAGGTAAACATTGAGCTACCATATGATCCAGCAGACCTATTCCTGGACCTATAACCTAAGAAGACAGAATTGGAAGGACACAGGCACGCAAATCTGCATTGCACAGTATTACAATGGCCAAGATATGGAAGTAACCAAAAAGTCCACCGACAGATGGGTGGACAAAGAAGAACTGCTACCTGTACAGATGGAATATGAGCTAGTGAAAAAATGAAACAATGCCATTTGCAGCACCATAGATGAGTCTAGAAGTAATCACGCAACTCGGAGTAAGTGAGAAAGCGAAAGACACATAGCCTATCATATCACATATAGGTGTTACCTAAAAAATGATACAGACAAAGGTATTTCCACAGAGAAACACTATCATAGATTCATTAAAAAAACTTATGGTTCACCAAATGGAAAGGTGTGAGGATTGGATACATTACCATATTGAGGTTAACAGAGAGACACAAACACACGTGAAATACATAATCACCAAAGACCTACGCAATACCAAGAGAAGACTACTCAACACTGTGTCATAACCTACATGGGAAAAGGATCCGAAGAAGAATAGATATATGTATATGTGTGAAAGAACCACATCTTGCACACCTAGAACAAACAAAACATTGTAATCAAGTTTGCTGTGATAAAAAATAAAAATTAAGTTAAAAATACCAACAAGAAGTAATGAGACATAAACTTAAAGGGCTTTTGCCTCGCACATTCCATTCTAATTTGCAACCTAGAACACCACTTCCAGTAAGGCTCTGTTGCCCTAGTAACCAGATTTGGTAAAGGAGAAATGCTGCCGCCTTGTGGCCGATTCCCGCAAGAGCAGCTTTTAACCCACAGCTAATGGTCACTTACCATTCATTCACAAGGACGCAGGGCTGTAAAGGACACCTGCCCTCAAAATTGTGCTGAGGTAGGGAATGGATAAAAATAATTCAAAACAGGCAAAATGTTCACGAAGCTAGTATGAAGAGGTAAGTTTTACTCACTCTCTTTTTAAAGAAAGGGAAATGGATAAAAGCTCAACCTCAGGAAGTATTAGACTCATGCAATCTAATCTACGAAAAGTTCTCAACTCACACCCGTCGACTGACCATTGGCAAAAAGTCTACAAACAGTCAATGCTGAAGAGGTTTTAGAGAACTGTGTACCCTCTAGCTGCTGGTGAGATGTAAAAGGGTTAAACGCTAATAATGAGAACAGAAAGGAGCTGCGTTGAAAAGGAAAAATTGAGGTACCATTCAATCCAGCAGGCGCACCAATGGGCCTCTCACCTGAGAAGACCAGAATGAAGAAGACCCGGGCTGCAAAAGCTGCACTGCAGCCTTATTCACAATAGACAAGACAGTGAAGCAACCAAAATGTCCATCAACAGATGAAAGGAAAAGGAAGAAGCGGCCCATGTACACAATGAATACTAGCCATGGAAAACAATGAAACACTGCTCTTTGAGGCACCATAGATGATCTTGGAGATAATCACAGAACATGAGGTAAGTCGGAAAGCAAAAGTCCTATATCCCATGATATCACTTATAGGCGTTCTCTAATAACTGACACAAATGAACATATTTCCACAGAGAAAGTCCATCACAGACTTATTAAAAAAAAAACTATGCTTATCTAAAAGGAAAGGTGGGGGAATGGATAAATGAAGATTAGCGTTACCATATGTATACAAATACATATTATATACATATATCAAAAAGACCGACCATATAGCAAGGAAGGTTTACGGAACACTCTGTAATAATTTACACGGGAAGAGGATCTCTACATAAATAGGTATATAGAATATGTAGATGAACCAGAGTGTGTACACCTTGGACAAGCAACATTCTAACCATTACCCCAATTGAAAAAATTAAAACAACGAACTAGGAGTAATGAGACATAAACTTATGGGGGGTTTTCCTGGCACATTCCATTCAAATTGACCACCTAGGCAAACGACTTCCAGAACGGCTCTGCTGCCCTAGTACCCCGATTTGGGAATGGAGAAATGCTGCATCCTTGTGGCCGTTTCCCACAACAGCAGCTTTAAACCCACTGCAAAAGGTCACTAAATGTTCACCAATTGCAGTTCTGTAAATGACACCTGCCCTCCAAAAAATACTGAGGTCGAAAATCGACCAAAAAATTCTAGAGTGCAACCTTCCAAAAAGAAAATTTGAAGAGGTATATTATACTCACACTCTTTTTTCTTTTAACAGAAAAGCAAAAGGCGTGGAAAAATGATGAATTGTAGGAATTTTTACAGACATGTAAACCCAAATTACAAAAACCTATCAGCTCACCCCAGTCAGAATGGCCATCAACAAAAATGCTGCAAACAAGAAATGCTGACGTGATTGTGGAGAAATGCGTACCCTCGATTCTAAGGGGGACGTGGTAAGAGCCACTAATGACAGCACAATTGAGGTGCCTTGAAAAGGTAAACGTTGAGCTACCATACCAGTCAATCAATCATACCCACTGCTGGGTCTATCACCTGAGAGAATGAAAATCAAAAATCGCAGGCTGGCAATCCTGCACTCCAGCAATATTTACCATAGGCAACGCTTGGAAGCAACGAAAATGTCCATCAACAGAGAAATGCACCAAGAAGAAGTGGTCCATGTACACAATGGAATATTAGCCATGGAAAACATTAAAGCACTGCTCTTTGAGGCACCATAGATGAGCCTGGAGATAATCACAAAACATGAAGTAGGTCGGAAAGCAAAAGACCTATATCCCATATTATCACGTACGGCATTATCTAATAACTGACACAGATGAACATATTTCCAAAGAGAAAGACACTCACAGGCGTAGAAAACAAACTATGCTCATCTAAAAGGAAAGGAGGGGGGAAATTGAGAAATGAAGATTAGTGTGACTATACATATACAAATACATATTATATACATGTATCAAAAAGACCGAACATATAGCAAAAGGGAGGTCGACGGAACAGTGTAATATTTTACATGGGAAGGGGATCTGTACATTAATAGACATACATAATGTACAAATGAACCAGATTGTGTACACCTAGGACAAACAATTTTCTAAACTTTACCCAGATTAAAAAAATTTTAAAAACCAAGAAGAAGTAATGAGACATAAACTTATGGGGATTTCTCCTGGCAAATTCCATTCTAATTTACAACCTAGGACAATGACTTCCAGAAAGGCTCTGCTGCCCTAGTACCCAGATTGGGGAATGGAGAAATGCTACCTCCTTGTGGACGTTTCCCACAACAGCAGCTTTGAACCCACTGCAAAAGGTCACTAAATTTTCACCAACTTGCAGTTCTGTAAATGGCGCCTGCCCTCCAGAAAATTTCTGGGGTCAAAAATCGACCAAAAAATTCAGAAGAGGGCAACCTTCGAAGAAGACAATTTCAAGAGCTATATTGTACTCACGGTTTTTTCTTTTAAGAGAAAAGAAAAAGGCGTAGGAATATGATGAATTTTAAAAATTTTAATGACATGCATACCCATATTACAAAAACCTATCAGCTCGCAGCAGTCACAATGGCCATTAGGAAAAGTGCTGCAAAAAATAAACGGTGAAGGGAGTGTGGAGAAATGCGTACCCTCGGTGGTAAGGGGGGGCATGTAAAGAGCCACTAATGAAAACACAATGTAGGTGCTTTGAAAAGGGAAACATTGAGCTACCAGTCAATCAATCACAACCACTGCTTGGCCTATCACCTGAGAAAATGAGAATCAAAAAGTCACAGGCTGGCAAACCTGTACGCCAGCAATATTTACCATAGCCAACACTTGGAAGCAATGAAAATGTCCATCAACCGAGGAATGCACCAAGAAGAAGTGGTCCACGTACACAATGGAATATTACTCTAATTAATAATAAATATAAATTAAATTTAAAAACAAAGAAAAGCAAGGAGACATCAACATTTGTGGGTTTATCCGGGCACATTGCACTCTAATTTATAACTGAAGAACACCACGGACCGGTAGGTCTGTTTCCCTAGTAGCAGCAAGGGGAACGTAGAAAGGCTGCCGCTCTCTGGCCGTTACCTGCAAAAGCAGGTTTAAAGCCTGAGCTAATGGTCACTTCATATGAACAAGTACTGCAGGGCTGTAAATGAAACCTGCCCTCAAAATGTCTTGAGGGAGATCATGGCCAAAATATTTCAAACGGTGACACATACTTTAAGAAAACACTTTGAAGAAATAAGCTCCAATCACAGCTGGAAAAATAAAAAGGACAAGTCTTAAAGCTCAATTTCAACGCATTATGAGACACATGCAAATTCAACCACAAAGAGGTATCAGCTCACACCACTCAGAATAACCATCAGCAAAAACTACAAAGAATAAATGCTGAAGGTGCTGGGAAGAAATACATACCCTCCACTTTAAGTGGGACGTAACCTGGAAAGAGCCACTAAAGAGATCAGAATAGAGGTGCCTTTAAAAGGTAAACATTGAGCTACCATATGATCCAGCAGACCTATTCCTGGACCTATAACCTAAGAAGACAGAATTGGAAGGACACAGGCACGCAAATCTGCATTGCACAGTATTACAATGGCCAAGATATGGAAGTAACCAAAAAGTCCACCGACAGATGGGTGGACAAAGAAGAACTGCTACCTGTACAGATGGAATATGAGCTAGTGAAAAAATGAAACAATGCCATTTGCAGCACCATAGATGAGTCTAGAAGTAATCACGCAACTCGGAGTAAGTGAGAAAGCGAAAGACACATAGCCTATCATATCACATATAGGTGTTACCTAAAAAATGATACAGACAAAGGTATTTCCACAGAGAAACACTATCATAGATTCATTAAAAAAACTTATGGTTCACCAAATGGAAAGGTGTGAGGATTGGATACATTACCATATTGAGGTTAACAGAGAGACACAAACACACGTGAAATACATAATCACCAAAGACCTACGCAATACCAAGAGAAGACTACTCAACACTGTGTCATAACCTACATGGGAAAAGGATCCGAAGAAGAATAGATATATGTATATGTGTGAAAGAACCACATCTTGCACACCTAGAACAAACAAAACATTGTAATCAAGTTTGCTGTGATAAAAAATAAAAATTAAGTTAAAAATACCAACAAGAAGTAATGAGACATAAACTTAAAGGGCTTTTGCCTCGCACATTCCATTCTAATTTGCAACCTAGAACACCACTTCCAGTAAGGCTCTGTTGCCCTAGTAACCAGATTTGGTAAAGGAGAAATGCTGCCGCCTTGTGGCCGATTCCCGCAAGAGCAGCTTTTAACCCACAGCTAATGGTCACTTACCATTCATTCACAAGGACGCAGGGCTGTAAAGGACACCTGCCCTCAAAATTGTGCTGAGGTAGGGAATGGATAAAAATAATTCAAAACAGGCAAAATGTTCACGAAGCTAGTATGAAGAGGTAAGTTTTACTCACTCTCTTTTTAAAGAAAGGGAAATGGATAAAAGCTCAACCTCAGGAAGTATTAGACTCATGCAATCTAATCTACGAAAAGTTCTCAACTCACACCCGTCGACTGACCATTGGCAAAAAGTCTACAAACAGTCAATGCTGAAGAGGTTTTAGAGAACTGTGTACCCTCTAGCTGCTGGTGAGATGTAAAAGGGTTAAACGCTAATAATGAGAACAGAAAGGAGCTGCGTTGAAAAGGAAAAATTGAGGTACCATTCAATCCAGCAGGCGCACCAATGGGCCTCTCACCTGAGAAGACCAGAATGAAGAAGACCCGGGCTGCAAAAGCTGCACTGCAGCCTTATTCACAATAGACAAGACAGTGAAGCAACCAAAATGTCCATCAACAGATGAAAGGAAAAGGAAGAAGCGGCCCATGTACACAATGAATACTAGCCATGGAAAACAATGAAACACTGCTCTTTGAGGCACCATAGATGATCTTGGAGATAATCACAGAACATGAGGTAAGTCGGAAAGCAAAAGTCCTATATCCCATGATATCACTTATAGGCGTTCTCTAATAACTGACACAAATGAACATATTTCCACAGAGAAAGTCCATCACAGACTTATTAAAAAAAAAACTATGCTTATCTAAAAGGAAAGGTGGGGGAATGGATAAATGAAGATTAGCGTTACCATATGTATACAAATACATATTATATACATATATCAAAAAGACCGACCATATAGCAAGGAAGGTTTACGGAACACTCTGTAATAATTTACACGGGAAGAGGATCTCTACATAAATAGGTATATAGAATATGTAGATGAACCAGAGTGTGTACACCTTGGACAAGCAACATTCTAACCATTACCCCAATTGAAAAAATTAAAACAACGAACTAGGAGTAATGAGACATAAACTTATGGGGGGTTTTCCTGGCACATTCCATTCAAATTGACCACCTAGGCAAACGACTTCCAGAACGGCTCTGCTGCCCTAGTACCCCGATTTGGGAATGGAGAAATGCTGCATCCTTGTGGCCGTTTCCCACAACAGCAGCTTTAAACCCACTGCAAAAGGTCACTAAATGTTCACCAATTGCAGTTCTGTAAATGACACCTGCCCTCCAAAAAATACTGAGGTCGAAAATCGACCAAAAAATTCTAGAGTGCAACCTTCCAAAAAGAAAATTTGAAGAGGTATATTATACTCACACTCTTTTTTCTTTTAACAGAAAAGCAAAAGGCGTGGAAAAATGATGAATTGTAGGAATTTTTACAGACATGTAAACCCAAATTACAAAAACCTATCAGCTCACCCCAGTCAGAATGGCCATCAACAAAAATGCTGCAAACAAGAAATGCTGACGTGATTGTGGAGAAATGCGTACCCTCGATTCTAAGGGGGACGTGGTAAGAGCCACTAATGACAGCACAATTGAGGTGCCTTGAAAAGGTAAACGTTGAGCTACCATACCAGTCAATCAATCATACCCACTGCTGGGTCTATCACCTGAGAGAATGAAAATCAAAAATCGCAGGCTGGCAATCCTGCACTCCAGCAATATTTACCATAGGCAACGCTTGGAAGCAACGAAAATGTCCATCAACAGAGAAATGCACCAAGAAGAAGTGGTCCATGTACACAATGGAATATTAGCCATGGAAAACATTAAAGCACTGCTCTTTGAGGCACCATAGATGAGCCTGGAGATAATCACAAAACATGAAGTAGGTCGGAAAGCAAAAGACCTATATCCCATATTATCACGTACGGCATTATCTAATAACTGACACAGATGAACATATTTCCAAAGAGAAAGACACTCACAGGCGTAGAAAACAAACTATGCTCATCTAAAAGGAAAGGAGGGGGGAAATTGAGAAATGAAGATTAGTGTGACTATACATATACAAATACATATTATATACATGTATCAAAAAGACCGAACATATAGCAAAAGGGAGGTCGACGGAACAGTGTAATATTTTACATGGGAAGGGGATCTGTACATTAATAGACATACATAATGTACAAATGAACCAGATTGTGTACACCTAGGACAAACAATTTTCTAAACTTTACCCAGATTAAAAAAATTTTAAAAACCAAGAAGAAGTAATGAGACATAAACTTATGGGGATTTCTCCTGGCAAATTCCATTCTAATTTACAACCTAGGACAATGACTTCCAGAAAGGCTCTGCTGCCCTAGTACCCAGATTGGGGAATGGAGAAATGCTACCTCCTTGTGGACGTTTCCCACAACAGCAGCTTTGAACCCACTGCAAAAGGTCACTAAATTTTCACCAACTTGCAGTTCTGTAAATGGCGCCTGCCCTCCAGAAAATTTCTGGGGTCAAAAATCGACCAAAAAATTCAGAAGAGGGCAACCTTCGAAGAAGACAATTTCAAGAGCTATATTGTACTCACGGTTTTTTCTTTTAAGAGAAAAGAAAAAGGCGTAGGAATATGATGAATTTTAAAAATTTTAATGACATGCATACCCATATTACAAAAACCTATCAGCTCGCAGCAGTCACAATGGCCATTAGGAAAAGTGCTGCAAAAAATAAACGGTGAAGGGAGTGTGGAGAAATGCGTACCCTCGGTGGTAAGGGGGGGCATGTAAAGAGCCACTAATGAAAACACAATGTAGGTGCTTTGAAAAGGGAAACATTGAGCTACCAGTCAATCAATCACAACCACTGCTTGGCCTATCACCTGAGAAAATGAGAATCAAAAAGTCACAGGCTGGCAAACCTGTACGCCAGCAATATTTACCATAGCCAACACTTGGAAGCAATGAAAATGTCCATCAACCGAGGAATGCACCAAGAAGAAGTGGTCCACGTACACAATGGAATATTACTCTAATTAATAATAAATATAAATTAAATTTAAAAACAAAGAAAAGCAAGGAGACATCAACATTTGTGTGTTTATCCGGGCACATTGCACTCTAATTTATAACTGAAGAACACCACGGACCGGTAGGTCTGTTTCCCTAGTAGCAGCAAGGGGAACGTAGAAAGGCTGCCGCTCTCTGGCCGTTACCTGCAAAAGCAGGTTTAAAGCCTGAGCTAATGGTCACTTCATATGAACAAGTACTGCAGGGCTGTAAATGAAACCTGCCCTCAAAATGTCTTGAGGGAGATCATGGCCAAAATATTTCAAACGGTGACACATACTTTAAGAAAACACTTTGAAGAAATAAGCTCCAATCACAGCTGGAAAAATAAAAAGGACAAGTCTTAAAGCTCAATTTCAACGCATTATGAGACACATGCAAATTCAACCACAAAGAGGTATCAGCTCACACCACTCAGAATAACCATCAGCAAAAACTACAAAGAATAAATGCTGAAGGTGCTGGGAAGAAATACATACCCTCCACTTTAAGTGGGACGTAACCTGGAAAGAGCCACTAAAGAGATCAGAATAGAGGTGCCTTTAAAAGGTAAACACTGAGCTACCATATGATCCAGCAGACCTATTCCTGGACCTATAACCTAAGAAGACAGAATTGGAAGGACACAGGCACGCAAATCTGCATTGCACAGTATTACAATGGCCAAGATATGGAAGTAACCAAAAAGTCCACCGACAGATGGGTGGACAAAGAAGAACTGCTACCTGTACAGATGGAATATGAGCTAGTGAAAAAATGAAACAATGCCATTTGCAGCACCATAGATGAGTCTAGAAGTAATCACGCAACTCGGAGTAAGTGAGAAAGCGAAAGACACATAGCCTATCATATCACATATAGGTGTTACCTAAAAAATGATACAGACAAAGGTATTTCCACAGAGAAACACTATCATAGATTCATTAAAAAAACTTATGGTTCACCAAATGGAAAGGTGTGAGGATTGGATACATTACCATATTGAGGTTAACAGAGAGACACAAACACACGTGAAATACATAATCACCAAAGACCTACGCAATACCAAGAGAAGACTACTCAACACTGTGTCATAACCTACATGGGAAAAGGATCCGAAGAAGAATAGATATATGTATATGTGTGAAAGAACCACATCTTGCACACCTAGAACAAACAAAACATTGTAATCAAGTTTGCTGTGATAAAAAATAAAAATTAAGTTAAAAATACCAACAAGAAGTAATGAGACATAAACTTAAAGGGCTTTTGCCTCGCACATTCCATTCTAATTTGCAACCTAGAACACCACTTCCAGTAAGGCTCTGTTGCCCTAGTAACCAGATTTGGTAAAGGAGAAATGCTGCCGCCTTGTGGCCGATTCCCGCAAGAGCAGCTTTTAACCCACAGCTAATGGTCACTTACCATTCATTCACAAGGACGCAGGGCTGTAAAGGACACCTGCCCTCAAAATTGTGCTGAGGTAGGGAATGGATAAAAATAATTCAAAACAGGCAAAATGTTCACGAAGCTAGTATGAAGAGGTAAGTTTTACTCACTCTCTTTTTAAAGAAAGGGAAATGGATAAAAGCTCAACCTCAGGAAGTATTAGACTCATGCAATCTAATCTACGAAAAGTTCTCAACTCACACCCGTCGACTGACCATTGGCAAAAAGTCTACAAACAGTCAATGCTGAAGAGGTTTTAGAGAACTGTGTACCCTCTAGCTGCTGGTGAGATGTAAAAGGGTTAAACGCTAATAATGAGAACAGAAAGGAGCTGCGTTGAAAAGGAAAAATTGAGGTACCATTCAATCCAGCAGGCGCACCAATGGGCCTCTCACCTGAGAAGACCAGAATGAAGAAGACCCGGGCTGCAAAAGCTGCACTGCAGCCTTATTCACAATAGACAAGACAGTGAAGCAACCAAAATGTCCATCAACAGATGAAAGGAAAAGGAAGAAGCGGCCCATGTACACAATGAATACTAGCCATGGAAAACAATGAAACACTGCTCTTTGAGGCACCATAGATGATCTTGGAGATAATCACAGAACATGAGGTAAGTCGGAAAGCAAAAGTCCTATATCCCATGATATCACTTATAGGCGTTCTCTAATAACTGACACAAATGAACATATTTCCACAGAGAAAGTCCATCACAGACTTATTAAAAAAAAAAACTATGCTTATCTAAAAGGAAAGGTGGGGGAATGGATAAATGAAGATTAGCGTTACCATATGTATACAAATACATATTATATACATATATCAAAAAGACCGACCATATAGCAAGGAAGGTTTACGGAACACTCTGTAATAATTTACACGGGAAGAGGATCTCTACATAAATAGGTATATAGAATATGTAGATGAACCAGAGTGTGTACACCTTGGACAAGCAACATTCTAACCATTACCCCAATTGAAAAAATTAAAACAACGAACTAGGAGTAATGAGACATAAACTTATGGGGGGTTTTCCTGGCACATTCCATTCAAATTGACCACCTAGGCAAACGACTTCCAGAACGGCTCTGCTGCCCTAGTACCCCGATTTGGGAATGGAGAAATGCTGCATCCTTGTGGCCGTTTCCCACAACAGCAGCTTTAAACCCACTGCAAAAGGTCACTAAATGTTCACCAATTGCAGTTCTGTAAATGACACCTGCCCTCCAAAAAATACTGAGGTCGAAAATCGACCAAAAAATTCTAGAGTGCAACCTTCCAAAAAGAAAATTTGAAGAGGTATATTATACTCACACTCTTTTTTCTTTTAACAGAAAAGCAAAAGGCGTGGAAAAATGATGAATTGTAGGAATTTTTACAGACATGTAAACCCAAATTACAAAAACCTATCAGCTCACCCCAGTCAGAATGGCCATCAACAAAAATGCTGCAAACAAGAAATGCTGACGTGATTGTGGAGAAATGCGTACCCTCGATTCTAAGGGGGACGTGGTAAGAGCCACTAATGACAGCACAATTGAGGTGCCTTGAAAAGGTAAACGTTGAGCTACCATACCAGTCAATCAATCATACCCACTGCTGGGTCTATCACCTGAGAGAATGAAAATCAAAAATCGCAGGCTGGCAATCCTGCACTCCAGCAATATTTACCATAGGCAACGCTTGGAAGCAACGAAAATGTCCATCAACAGAGAAATGCACCAAGAAGAAGTGGTCCATGTACACAATGGAATATTAGCCATGGAAAACATTAAAGCACTGCTCTTTGAGGCACCATAGATGAGCCTGGAGATAATCACAAAACATGAAGTAGGTCGGAAAGCAAAAGACCTATATCCCATATTATCACGTACGGCATTATCTAATAACTGACACAGATGAACATATTTCCAAAGAGAAAGACACTCACAGGCGTAGAAAACAAACTATGCTCATCTAAAAGGAAAGGAGGGGGGAAATTGAGAAATGAAGATTAGTGTGACTATACATATACAAATACATATTATATACATGTATCAAAAAGACCGAACATATAGCAAAAGGGAGGTCGACGGAACAGTGTAATATTTTACATGGGAAGGGGATCTGTACATTAATAGACATACATAATGTACAAATGAACCAGATTGTGTACACCTAGGACAAACAATTTTCTAAACTTTACCCAGATTAAAAAAATTTTAAAAACCAAGAAGAAGTAATGAGACATAAACTTATGGGGATTTCTCCTGGCAAATTCCATTCTAATTTACAACCTAGGACAATGACTTCCAGAAAGGCTCTGCTGCCCTAGTACCCAGATTGGGGAATGGAGAAATGCTACCTCCTTGTGGACGTTTCCCACAACAGCAGCTTTGAACCCACTGCAAAAGGTCACTAAATTTTCACCAACTTGCAGTTCTGTAAATGGCGCCTGCCCTCCAGAAAATTTCTGGGGTCAAAAATCGACCAAAAAATTCAGAAGAGGGCAACCTTCGAAGAAGACAATTTCAAGAGCTATATTGTACTCACGGTTTTTTCTTTTAAGAGAAAAGAAAAAGGCGTAGGAATATGATGAATTTTAAAAATTTTAATGACATGCATACCCATATTACAAAAACCTATCAGCTCGCAGCAGTCACAATGGCCATTAGGAAAAGTGCTGCAAAAAATAAACGGTGAAGGGAGTGTGGAGAAATGCGTACCCTCGGTGGTAAGGGGGGGCATGTAAAGAGCCACTAATGAAAACACAATGTAGGTGCTTTGAAAAGGGAAACATTGAGCTACCAGTCAATCAATCACAACCACTGCTTGGCCTATCACCTGAGAAAATGAGAATCAAAAAGTCACAGGCTGGCAAACCTGTACGCCAGCAATATTTACCATAGCCAACACTTGGAAGCAATGAAAATGTCCATCAACCGAGGAATGCACCAAGAAGAAGTGGTCCACGTACACAATGGAATATTACTCTAATTAATAATAAATATAAATTAAATTTAAAAACAAAGAAAAGCAAGGAGACATCAACATTTGTGGGTTTATCCGGGCACATTGCACTCTAATTTATAACTGAAGAACACCACGGACCGGTAGGTCTGTTTCCCTAGTAGCAGCAAGGGGAACGTAGAAAGGCTGCCGCTCTCTGGCCGTTACCTGCAAAAGCAGGTTTAAAGCCTGAGCTAATGGTCACTTCATATGAACAAGTACTGCAGGGCTGTAAATGAAACCTGCCCTCAAAATGTCTTGAGGGAGATCATGGCCAAAATATTTCAAACGGTGACACATACTTTAAGAAAACACTTTGAAGAAATAAGCTCCAATCACAGCTGGAAAAATAAAAAGGACAAGTCTTAAAGCTCAATTTCAACGCATTATGAGACACATGCAAATTCAACCACAAAGAGGTATCAGCTCACACCACTCAGAATAACCATCAGCAAAAACTACAAAGAATAAATGCTGAAGGTGCTGGGAAGAAATACATACCCTCCACTTTAAGTGGGACGTAACCTGGAAAGAGCCACTAAAGAGATCAGAATAGAGGTGCCTTTAAAAGGTAAACATTGAGCTACCATATGATCCAGCAGACCTATTCCTGGACCTATAACCTAAGAAGACAGAATTGGAAGGACACAGGCACGCAAATCTGCATTGCACAGTATTACAATGGCCAAGATATGGAAGTAACCAAAAAGTCCACCGACAGATGGGTGGACAAAGAAGAACTGCTACCTGTACAGATGGAATATGAGCTAGTGAAAAAATGAAACAATGCCATTTGCAGCACCATAGATGAGTCTAGAAGTAATCACGCAACTCGGAGTAAGTGAGAAAGCGAAAGACACATAGCCTATCATATCACATATAGGTGTTACCTAAAAAATGATACAGACAAAGGTATTTCCACAGAGAAACACTATCATAGATTCATTAAAAAAACTTATGGTTCACCAAATGGAAAGGTGTGAGGATTGGATACATTACCATATTGAGGTTAACAGAGAGACACAAACACACGTGAAATACATAATCACCAAAGACCTACGCAATACCAAGAGAAGACTACTCAACACTGTGTCATAACCTACATGGGAAAAGGATCCGAAGAAGAATAGATATATGTATATGTGTGAAAGAACCACATCTTGCACACCTAGAACAAACAAAACATTGTAATCAAGTTTGCTGTGATAAAAAATAAAAATTAAGTTAAAAATACCAACAAGAAGTAATGAGACATAAACTTAAAGGGCTTTTGCCTCGCACATTCCATTCTAATTTGCAACCTAGAACACCACTTCCAGTAAGGCTCTGTTGCCCTAGTAACCAGATTTGGTAAAGGAGAAATGCTGCCGCCTTGTGGCCGATTCCCGCAAGAGCAGCTTTTAACCCACAGCTAATGGTCACTTACCATTCATTCACAAGGACGCAGGGCTGTAAAGGACACCTGCCCTCAAAATTGTGCTGAGGTAGGGAATGGATAAAAAAAATTCAAAACAGGCAAAATGTTCACGAAGCTAGTATGAAGAGGTAAGTTTTACTCACTCTCTTTTTAAAGAAAGGGAAATGGATAAAAGCTCAACCTCAGGAAGTATTAGACTCATGCAATCTAATCTACGAAAAGTTCTCAACTCACACCCGTCGACTGACCATTGGCAAAAAGTCTACAAACAGTCAATGCTGAAGAGGTTTTAGAGAACTGTGTACCCTCTAGCTGCTGGTGAGATGTAAAAGGGTTAAACGCTAATAATGAGAACAGAAAGGAGCTGCGTTGAAAAGGAAAAATTGAGGTACCATTCAATCCAGCAGGCGCACCAATGGGCCTCTCACCTGAGAAGACCAGAATGAAGAAGACCCGGGCTGCAAAAGCTGCACTGCAGCCTTATTCACAATAGACAAGACAGTGAAGCAACCAAAATGTCCATCAACAGATGAAAGGAAAAGGAAGAAGCGGCCCATGTACACAATGAATACTAGCCATGGAAAACAATGAAACACTGCTCTTTGAGGCACCATAGATGATCTTGGAGATAATCACAGAACATGAGGTAAGTCGGAAAGCAAAAGTCCTATATCCCATGATATCACTTATAGGCGTTCTCTAATAACTGACACAAATGAACATATTTCCACAGAGAAAGTCCATCACAGACTTATTAAAAAAAAAACTATGCTTATCTAAAAGGAAAGGTGGGGGAATGGATAAATGAAGATTAGCGTTACCATATGTATACAAATACATATTATATACATATATCAAAAAGACCGACCATATAGCAAGGAAGGTTTACGGAACACTCTGTAATAATTTACACGGGAAGAGGATCTCTACATAAATAGGTATATAGAATATGTAGATGAACCAGAGTGTGTACACCTTGGACAAGCAACATTCTAACCATTACCCCAATTGAAAAAATTAAAACAACGAACTAGGAGTAATGAGACATAAACTTATGGGGGGTTTTCCTGGCACATTCCATTCAAATTGACCACCTAGGCAAACGACTTCCAGAACGGCTCTGCTGCCCTAGTACCCCGATTTGGGAATGGAGAAATGCTGCATCCTTGTGGCCGTTTCCCACAACAGCAGCTTTAAACCCACTGCAAAAGGTCACTAAATGTTCACCAATTGCAGTTCTGTAAATGACACCTGCCCTCCAAAAAATACTGAGGTCGAAAATCGACCAAAAAATTCTAGAGTGCAACCTTCCAAAAAGAAAATTTGAAGAGGTATATTATACTCACACTCTTTTTTCTTTTAACAGAAAAGCAAAAGGCGTGGAAAAATGATGAATTGTAGGAATTTTTACAGACATGTAAACCCAAATTACAAAAACCTATCAGCTCACCCCAGTCAGAATGGCCATCAACAAAAATGCTGCAAACAAGAAATGCTGACGTGATTGTGGAGAAATGCGTACCCTCGATTCTAAGGGGGACGTGGTAAGAGCCACTAATGACAGCACAATTGAGGTGCCTTGAAAAGGTAAACGTTGAGCTACCATACCAGTCAATCAATCATACCCACTGCTGGGTCTATCACCTGAGAGAATGAAAATCAAAAATCGCAGGCTGGCAATCCTGCACTCCAGCAATATTTACCATAGGCAACGCTTGGAAGCAACGAAAATGTCCATCAACAGAGAAATGCACCAAGAAGAAGTGGTCCATGTACACAATGGAATATTAGCCATGGAAAACATTAAAGCACTGCTCTTTGAGGCACCATAGATGAGCCTGGAGATAATCACAAAACATGAAGTAGGTCGGAAAGCAAAAGACCTATATCCCATATTATCACGTACGGCATTATCTAATAACTGACACAGATGAACATATTTCCAAAGAGAAAGACACTCACAGGCGTAGAAAACAAACTATGCTCATCTAAAAGGAAAGGAGGGGGGAAATTGAGAAATGAAGATTAGTGTGACTATACATATACAAATACATATTATATACATGTATCAAAAAGACCGAACATATAGCAAAAGGGAGGTCGACGGAACAGTGTAATATTTTACATGGGAAGGGGATCTGTACATTAATAGACATACATAATGTACAAATGAACCAGATTGTGTACACCTAGGACAAACAATTTTCTAAACTTTACCCAGATTAAAAAAATTTTAAAAACCAAGAAGAAGTAATGAGACATAAACTTATGGGGATTTCTCCTGGCAAATTCCATTCTAATTTACAACCTAGGACAATGACTTCCAGAAAGGCTCTGCTGCCCTAGTACCCAGATTGGGGAATGGAGAAATGCTACCTCCTTGTGGACGTTTCCCACAACAGCAGCTTTGAACCCACTGCAAAAGGTCACTAAATTTTCACCAACTTGCAGTTCTGTAAATGGCGCCCGCCCTCCAGAAAATTTCTGGGGTCAAAAATCGACCAAAAAATTCAGAAGAGGGCAACCTTCGAAGAAGACAATTTCAAGAGCTATATTGTACTCACGGTTTTTTCTTTTAAGAGAAAAGAAAAAGGCGTAGGAATATGATGAATTTTAAAAATTTTAATGACATGCATACCCATATTACAAAAACCTATCAGCTCGCAGCAGTCACAATGGCCATTAGGAAAAGTGCTGCAAAAAATAAACGGTGAAGGGAGTGTGGAGAAATGCGTACCCTCGGTGGTAAGGGGGGGCATGTAAAGAGCCACTAATGAAAACACAATGTAGGTGCTTTGAAAAGGGAAACATTGAGCTACCAGTCAATCAATCACAACCACTGCTTGGCCTATCACCTGAGAAAATGAGAATCAAAAAGTCACAGGCTGGCAAACCTGTACGCCAGCAATATTTACCATAGCCAACACTTGGAAGCAATGAAAATGTCCATCAACCGAGGAATGCACCAAGAAGAAGTGGTCCACGTACACAATGGAATATTACTCTAATTAATAATAAATATAAATTAAATTTAAAAACAAAGAAAAGCAAGGAGACATCAACATTTGTGGGTTTATCCGGGCACATTGCACTCTAATTTATAACCGAAGAACACCACGGACCGGTAGGTCTGTTTCCCTAGTAGCAGCAAGGGGAACGTAGAAAGGCTGCCGCTCTCTGGCCGTTACCTGCAAAAGCAGGTTTAAAGCCTGAGCTAATGGTCACTTCATATGAACAAGTACTGCAGGGCTGTAAATGAAACCTGCCCTCAAAATGTCTTGAGGGAGATCATGGCCAAAATATTTCAAACGGTGACACATACTTTAAGAAAACACTTTGAAGAAATAAGCTCCAATCACAGCTGGAAAAATAAAAAGGACAAGTCTTAAAGCTCAATTTCAACGCATTATGAGACACATGCAAATTCAACCACAAAGAGGTATCAGCTCACACCACTCAGAATAACCATCAGCAAAAACTACAAAGAATAAATGCTGAAGGTGCTGGGAAGAAATACATACCCTCCACTTTAAGTGGGACGTAACCTGGAAAGAGCCACTAAAGAGATCAGAATAGAGGTGCCTTTAAAAGGTAAACATTGAGCTACCATATGATCCAGCAGACCTATTCCTGGACCTATAACCTAAGAAGACAGAATTGGAAGGACACAGGCACGCAAATCTGCATTGCACAGTATTACAATGGCCAAGATATGGAAGTAACCAAAAAGTCCACCGACAGATGGGTGGACAAAGAAGAACTGCTACCTGTACAGATGGAATATGAGCTAGTGAAAAAATGAAACAATGCCATTTGCAGCACCATAGATGAGTCTAGAAGTAATCACGCAACTCGGAGTAAGTGAGAAAGCGAAAGACACATAGCCTATCATATCACATATAGGTGTTACCTAAAAAATGATACAGACAAAGGTATTTCCACAGAGAAACACTATCATAGATTCATTAAAAAAACTTATGGTTCACCAAATGGAAAGGTGTGAGGATTGGATACATTACCATATTGAGGTTAACAGAGAGACACAAACACACGTGAAATACATAATCACCAAAGACCTACGCAATACCAAGAGAAGACTACTCAACACTGTGTCATAACCTACATGGGAAAAGGATCCGAAGAAGAATAGATATATGTATATGTGTGAAAGAACCACATCTTGCACACCTAGAACAAACAAAACATTGTAATCAAGTTTGCTGTGATAAAAAATAAAAATTAAGTTAAAAATACCAACAAGAAGTAATGAGACATAAACTTAAAGGGCTTTTGCCTCGCACATTCCATTCTAATTTGCAACCTAGAACACCACTTCCAGTAAGGCTCTGTTGCCCTAGTAACCAGATTTGGTAAAGGAGAAATGCTGCCGCCTTGTGGCCGATTCCCGCAAGAGCAGCTTTTAACCCACAGCTAATGGTCACTTACCATTCATTCACAAGGACGCAGGGCTGTAAAGGACACCTGCCCTCAAAATTGTGCTGAGGTAGGGAATGGATAAAAATAATTCAAAACAGGCAAAATGTTCACGAAGCTAGTATGAAGAGGTAAGTTTTACTCACTCTCTTTTTAAAGAAAGGGAAATGGATAAAAGCTCAACCTCAGGAAGTATTAGACTCATGCAATCTAATCTACGAAAAGTTCTCAACTCACACCCGTCGACTGACCATTGGCAAAAAGTCTACAAACAGTCAATGCTGAAGAGGTTTTAGAGAACTGTGTACCCTCTAGCTGCTGGTGAGATGTAAAAGGGTTAAACGCTAATAATGAGAACAGAAAGGAGCTGCGTTGAAAAGGAAAAATTGAGGTACCATTCAATCCAGCAGGCGCACCAATGGGCCTCTCACCTGAGAAGACCAGAATGAAGAAGACCCGGGCTGCAAAAGCTGCACTGCAGCCTTATTCACAATAGACAAGACAGTGAAGCAACCAAAATGTCCATCAACAGATGAAAGGAAAAGGAAGAAGCGGCCCATGTACACAATGAATACTAGCCATGGAAAACAATGAAACACTGCTCTTTGAGGCACCATAGATGATCTTGGAGATAATCACAGAACATGAGGTAAGTCGGAAAGCAAAAGTCCTATATCCCATGATATCACTTATAGGCGTTCTCTAATAACTGACACAAATGAACATATTTCCACAGAGAAAGTCCATCACAGACTTATTAAAAAAAAACTATGCTTATCTAAAAGGAAAGGTGGGGGAATGGATAAATGAAGATTTGCGTTACCATAGGTATACAAATACATATTATATACATATATCAAAAAGAACGACCATATAGCAAGGAAGGTTTACGGAACACTCTGTAATAATTTACACGGGAAGAGGATCTCTACATAAATAGGTATATAGAATATGTAGATGAACCAGAGTGTGTACACATTGGACAAGCAACATTCTAACCATTACCCCAATTGAAAAAATTAAAACAACGAACTAGGAGTAATGAGACATAAACTTATGGGGGGTTCTCCTGGCACATTCCATTCAAATTTACAACCTAGGCAAACGACTTCCAGAACGGCTCTGCTGCCCTAGTACCCAGATTTGGGAATGGAGAAATGCTGCATCCTTGTGGTCGTTTCCCACAACAGCAGCTTTAAACCCACTGCAAAAGGTCACTAAATATTCACCAATTGCAGGTCTGTAAATGACACCCGCCCTCCAAAATATACTGAGGTCGAAAATCGACCAAAAAACTCTAGAGTGCAACCTTCCAAAAAGAAAATTTGAAGAGGTATATTATACTCACACTTTTTTTCTTTTAACAGAAAAGAAAAAGGCGTGGAAAAATGATGAATTGTAGGAATTTTTACAGACATGTAAACCCAAATTACAAAAACCTATCAGCTCACACCAGTCAGAATGACCATCAACAAAAATGCTGCAAACAATAAATGCTGACGTGATTGTGGAGAGATGCGTACCCTCGATTCTAAGGGGGGACGCAGTAAGAGCCACTAATGAAAGCACAATTGAGGTGCCTTGAAAAGGTAAACGTTGAGCTACCATACCAGTCAATCAATCATACCCACTGCTGGGTCTATCACCTGAGAAAATGAAAATCAAAAATCGCAGGCTGGCAATCCTGCACTCCAGCAATATTTACCATAGGCAACACTTGGAAGCAACGAAAATGTCCATCAACAGAGGAATGCACCATGAAAAAGTGGTCCATGTACACAATGGAATATTAGCCATGGAAAACATTGAAGCACTGCTCTTTGAGGCACCATAGATGAGCCTGGAGATAATCACAAAACATGAAGTAGGTCGGAAAGCAAAAGACCTATAGCCTATATTATCACTTATGGCATTATCTAATAACTGACACAGATGAACATATTTCCAAAGAGAAAGACACTCACAGGCGTAGAAAACAAACTATGCTCATCTAAAAGGAAAGGAGGGGGGAAATTGAGAAATGATTAGTGTTACTATCCATATACAAATACATATTATATACATGTATCAAAAAGACCGAATATATAGCAAGGGAGGTCGATGGAACAGTGTAATATTTTACATGGGAAGAGGATCTGTACATTAATAGACATACATAATGTACAAATGAACCAGATTGTGTACACCTAGGAGAAACAATAGTCTAAACTTTACCCAGATTAAAAAAATTTTAAAAACCAAGAAGAAGTAATGAGACATAAACTTATGGGGATTTCTCCTGGCAAATTCCATTCTAATTTACAACCTAGGACAATGACTTCCAGAAAGGCTCTGCTGCCCTAGTACCCAGCTTGGGGAATGGGGAAATGCTACATCCTTGTGGCCGTTTCCCACAACAGCAGCTTTGAACCCAATGGAAAAGGTCACTAAATTTTCACCAACTTGCAGTTCTGTAAATGACACCTGCCCTCCAGAAAATTTCTGGGGTCAAAAATCGACCAAAAAATTCAAAAGAGGGCAACCTTCGAAGAAGACAATTTCAAGAGCTATATTGTACTCACGGTTTTTTCTTTTAAGAGAAAAGAAAAAGGCATAGGAATATGATGAATTTTAAAAATTTTAATGACATGCATACCCATATTACAAAAACCTATCAGCTCACAGCAGTCACAATGGCCATTAGGAAAATGCTGCGAAGAATAAATGGTGAAGTGAGTGTGGAGAAATGCGTACCCTCGGTAGTAAGGGGGGCATGTAAAGAGCCACTAATGAAAACACAATGTAGGTGCTTTGAAAAGGGAAACATTGAGCTACCAGTCAATCAATCACAATCACTGCTTGGCCTATCACCTGAGAAAATGAGAATCAAAAAGTCACAGGCTGGCAAACCTGTACGCCAGCAATATTTACCATAGCCAGCACTTGGAAGCAATGAAAATGTCCATCAACCGAGGAATGCACCAAGAAGAAGTGATCCATGTACACAATGGAATATAAGCCATGGAAAATAATGAAGCACTGCTCTTTGAGGCACCATAGATGAGCCTGGAAATAATCACAAAACATGAGGTATGTCGGAAAGCAAAAGACCTATACCCTATGATATCACTTATGGTGTTATCTAATAACTGACAGAAATGGACATATTTCCAAAGAGAAAGACACTCACGTGCTTAGAAATCAAACTCTGCTCATGTATAAGGAAAGGTGGGGGCAATGGATAAATGAAGATTAGTGTTACTATACGTATATATATACATATTATATACATATATCAAAAAGCCAGACCATATATTAAGGGGGGTCTACGGAACATTCTGTAATATTTTACATGGGAAGAGGATCTGTACATGAATAGACGTATATAATGTATAAATGAACCCCACTGTGTACACTTAGGACAAACAATATTCTAATCTTAACACTGATTTAAAAAATTTAAAAAACCAAGAAGAAGTAATGAGACATAAACATATGGGGCTATCTCCTGGCACATTCCATTCTAATTTACAACCTAGGAACACGACTTCCAGAAAGGCTCGTGCCCTAGTACCCAGATTTAGGAATGGAGAAATGGTACCTCATTGTGGCCGTTTCCCACAACAGAAGCTTTAAACCCATTTCTTAAGGTCACTAAGTATTCAGATAACCGTAGTCTTGTAAATGACACCTACCCTCCAAAACAATCCTGGTGTTGAAAATTGACCAAAAAATTCAAATGAGGGCAACGTTCCAAGAAGACACTTTCAAGAGGTATATTGTACTCACACTTTTTTCTTTTTTTTTAAACAGAAAATAAAAGGTGTGGAAAACTGATGAATTTTAGAAATTTTAATGACATGAATACCCATAGTACAAAAACCTATCAGCTCCCAGCAGTCAGAATGGCCATTAGGAAAAATGCTGCAAAAAATAAATGCTGAAGGGAGTGTGGAGAAATGCGTACCCTCGCTTGTAAGGGGGGGCATGTAAAGAGCCACTAATGAAAACACAATGTAGGTGCTTTGAAAAGGGAAACATTGAGCTACCAGTCAATCAGTCACAACCACTGCTGGGCCTATCACCTGAGAAAATGAAAATCATAAAGTCACAGGCTGGCAATCCCGCACTCCAGCACTATTTACCATAGCCAATACTTGGAAGCAACAAAAATGTCCATCAACCGAGGAATGCACCAAGACGAAGTGGTCCATGTACACAATGGAATATTACTCCAATAATAAATATAAATTAAATCTAAAAAACAAAACTAAAGTAAGGAAACATCTGCATTTGTGTGTTTTTCCGGGCACATTGCACTCTAATTTATGACCGAGGGCCACCAGTGGCCGGAAAGTGTGTTTCCCTAGTTACCAGAGTGGAGAACATAGAAAGGCTGCTGCCTTCTGGCCGTTACCTGCAAAAGCAGCTTTAAAGCCTGTGCTAATGGTCACTTCATATGAACAAGTAATGCAGGGCTGTAAATGAAACCTGCCCTCAAAATGTCTTGAGGGAGGGTAATGGCCAAAAAAGGTCAAAATGTGACACATACTTTAAGTAAACTCTTTGAAGAACTAAGCTGTAATCACAGTTTGATAAATAAAAGGGACATGCTTTAAAGCTCAGTTTCAACAGATTATGGGACACATGCAAGTTCAACCACAAAGAGGTCTCAGCTCGTACCTGTCAGAATAACCATCAGCAATAAAACTACAAACAATAAATACTGAAGGTGTTTTGGAGAAATGCATACCCTCAACTTTAAGTTGGACGTAACCTGGAAAGAGCCACTAATGAGAACTGAATGGTGGTGCCCTTAAAACGTACACCCTGAGCTACCATATGATACAGCAAGCCCACTCCTTGGCCTATAACATAGGAAGATAGATCTGGAAAGACACAGGCAAGCAAATGTGCATTGCAGCAGTATTACAATAGCCAAGACATGGATGCAACCAATAAGTCCATCAAGAGTTGCGTGGCCAAAGAAGAACTGGTTCACGTACAGATGGAATATTAGCCAGGGAAAAAAATGAAACAATGCCATTTGCAGCACCATGTATGATTCTTGAGGTAATCAGGCAAATTGTACTAAGTCAGAAAACAAAAGACACATATCCTATAATATCACTTATAGGTCTTAGCTAAAAATTGATACCAATGAAGATATTTCCACAGAGAAATGCAATCACAGATTCATTAAGGAAACTTATGTTTCACCAAATGGAAAGGTGTGAGGATTGGATATATTAGGATATTGGGGTTAACATAGATATAGAAACACATGTGAAATATGCAATCACCAAAGACCTACATAATACCAAGAGAAGATTACTCAACATTGTGTCATAACCTACATGGGAAAATGATCCAAAGAAGAATAGATATATGTATATGTTTAAAAGAACCACATCTTGCACACCTAGAAGAAACAAAACATTTTAATCAAATTTGGTCTGATAAAAAATAAAAATTAAATTAAAAAAAGAACAAGAAGTAATGAGACATAAACTTAGGGGCTTTTTGCTGGCACATTGCATTCTACTTTACAACCAGAACATGACTTCCATTAAGGCTCTGTCATCACTAATAAAGCAGCTTTATAAGCAATGTTGAAGATAGCTTAACAGAAGTCTCACTAATTATTGATAGTAGCAAGAAAACAAAGTAAAGTAAAAATCTCACTGCAAAAAGTATACATAGAGTGAGGATAGTAGATCAAACACTTATTACACTTCTGTAAAGAATAAAAGACAACAATAGTATGTTTTTTTTAAAAAGAAAGGGCCCAAATAAATCTGAAATGAAAGAGATGATGTTACAACAGACACCACAGAAATACAAAGTATCCTAAGATACACACAGGGTAACTCAGGGCCCAGACTGGACAGAGTCCACTCTCCAGTCCCCTTTACATGACTTACAGGAGCCTCAGGAACTGAGGAGGGGGTCCCTGAGGAGAGGCTCAAGATAGAATATGGTAGGCATTAACATGGCTCCATTCATCTTAAACATGCCTGAACTACATTCACACGAGATGATTTTGTCCTGTATGTACATCGGCACCTCTAGTTGGAACTGCAGATCTTTGGCTTCATCACCTCTACTGAGAGCATTAGCTTCACCTGCTGTGGACCGTCTCCTATAGGATTTCTAGAACCACAAAACATCGAAGCTTCACAGGACCCAGAGTCTGTGCGACTCCACGCAGAGTCTCAGAGTCTCAACTCCACTCAGATACCCCACTCTTGGAGGACACACACAAAGTAGTGTGCACATCAGGGCCCAGGGGAAGGAGCAGTGACCCCGTAGGAGAATGACCAGAACTACCTGATAGTTTTAGAGGGTCTCGTGCAGAGGCAGGTGGTGGCTGTGGCTGTGGCTCACCGTGAGGACAACGACACTGGCAGCAGAAGTTCTGGGAAATACTCCTTGGTGTGAGCCCTCCCAGAGTCCGCTATTAGCCCCACCAAGAGCAAGGTAAGCTCCAGTGCTGGGTTGCCTCAGGCCAAACAACCAACAGGGAGGGAACCCAGCCCCATGGATCAGCAGACAAGCGGATTAAACTTTTTATTAAAGTTTTATTTAATCTGCAGACAAGCGGATTAAAGCTCTGCCCACCAAAGCAACACCCAGCTCTACCCACCACCAGTCCCTCCCATCAGGAAGCTTGCACAAGCCTCTAAGATAGACTCATCCACTGGAGAGCAGACAGCAGAAGGAAGAAGAACTACAATTCTGAAGCCTGTGGAAGGAAAACCACATTCACAGAAAGACAGACAAAATGAAAAGGCAGAAGACTTTATACCAGATCAAGGAACAAGATAAAACCCCAGGAAAAAAAACGAAATGAGGTGGAGATAGGGAACCTTCCAGAAAAAGAATCAGAATAAAGATAGTGAAGATGATCCAAGACCTTGGCAAAAGAATGGAGGCAAAAACAAAAAGAATAAAATATCTAGGAATAAACCTACCTAAGGAGACAAAAGACCTGTATGCAGAAAATTATAGGACACTGATGGAAGAAATTAAAGATGATAAAATTGATGGAGAGAGATACCATGTTCTTGGATTGGAAGAATCAACATTGTGAAAATGACTCTACTACCCAAAGCAATCTACAGATTCAATGCAATCCCTATCAAATTACCACTGGCATCTTTCACAGAACTAGAACAAAAAATTTCACAATTTGTATGGAGACACAAAAGACCCCGAATAGCCAAAGCAATCTTGAGAATGAAAAATGGAGCTGGAGGAATCAGGCTCCCTGACTTCAGACTATATTACAAAGCTACAGTAATCAAGACAGTTTGGTACTGACACAAAAACAGAAATATAGATCAATGGAACAGGATAGAAAGCCCAGAGATAAACCCACACACATATGGTCACCTTATCTTTGATAAAGGAGGCAAGCATATACAGTGGAGAAAAGACAGCCTCTTCAATAAGTGGTGCTGGGAAAATTGGACAGGTACATGTAAAAGTATGAAATTAGAACGCTCCCTGACACCATACACAAAAATAAACTCAAAATGGATTAAAGACCTAAGTGTAAGGCCAGACACTATCAAACTCTTAGAGGAAAACATAGGCAGAACACTCTATGACATACATCACAGCAAGATGCTTTTTGACCCAGCTCCTAGAGAAATGGAAATAAAAACACAGATAAACAAATGGGACCTAATGAAACTAAAAGCTTTTGCACAGCAAAGGAAACCATAAACAAGACCAAAAGACAACCCTCATAATGGGAGAAAATATTTGCAAATGAAGCAAATGACAAAGGATTAATCTCCAAGATTTAGAAGCAGCTCATGCAGCTCAATAACAAAAAAACAAACAACCCAATCCAAAAATGGGTAGAAGACCTAAATAGACATTTCTCCAAAGAAGATATACAGATGGCCAACAGACACATGAAAGAATGTTCAACATCATTAATCATTAGAGAAATGCAAACCAAAACTACAATGAGGTATCATCTCACACCGGTCAGAATAGCCATCATCAAAAAATCTAGAAACAATAAATGCTGGAGAGGGTGTGGAGAAAAGGGAACACTCTTGCACTGTTGGTGCAAATTGATACAGCCACTATGGAGAACAGTATGGAGGTTCCTTAAAAAACTAAAAATAGAACTACCATACGACCCATCAATCCCACTACTGGGCATATACCCTGAGAAAACCATAATTCAAAAAGAGTCATGTACCAAAATGTTCATTGCAGCCCTATTTACAATAGCCAGGACACGGAGGCAACCTAAGTGTCCATCGTCGGATGAATGGATAAAGAAGACGTGGCACATATATACAATGGACTATTATTCAGCCATAAAACGAAATGAAATGGAGGTATTTGTAATGAAGTGGATGGAGTTAGAGTCTGTCATACAGAGTGAAGTAAGTCAGAAAGAGAAGAACAAATACAGTATGCTAACACATGTATATGGAATCTAAGGGAAAAAAAGGTCATGAAGAACCTAGTGGCAAGATGGGAATAAAGACACAGACCTACTAAAGAATGGACTTGAGGATATGGGGAGGGGGAGGGGTGAGATGTGACAGGGTGACAGAGTGTCATGGACATATATACACTACCAAATGTAAAATAGATGGCTAGTGGGAAGCAGCCGCATAGCACAGTGAGATCAGCTCGGTGCTTTGTGACCGCCTGGGGGGGTGGGATGGGGAGGGTGGGAGGGAGGGAGATGCGGGAGGGAGGAGATATGGGAACGTGTGTATATGTGTAGCTGATTCACTTTGTTATAAAGCAGAAACTAACACACCATTGTGAAGCAATTATACTTCAATAAAGATGTTTAAAAAAAAACGTAAAAAAAAAATTAAAAAAAAAAAGAATGGAGGCAAAGATCGAGAAGATGCAAGAAATGCTTAACAAAGACCTAGAAGAATTAAGGAACAAACACCTAGAAGAATTAAAGAACAAACAAACAGAGGTGAATAATATAATAACTGAAATGAAAAATACACTAGAAAGAATCAGTAGCAGAATAACTGTGGCAGAAGAACGGATAAGTGACCTGGAAGACAGAAAGGTGGAAATCACTGCCATGGAACAGAATAAAGAAAAAGAATGAAAATAAATGAAGACACCCTAAGAGTCCTCTGGGACAACATTAAATGCAACAACATTCACATTATAGGGGTCCCAGAAGGAGAAGAGAGAGAGAAAGGACGTAAGAATATATTTGAAGAGATTATAGTCAAAAACTTCCCTAGCATGGGAAAAGAAATAGCCACCCAAGTCCAGGAAGTGCAGAGAGTCCCAGGCAGGATAAATCAAAGGAGAGAAATGCAAAGACACATAGTAACCAAATTGACAAAAATTAAAGACAAAGAAAAATTATTGAAAGCAACAAGGGAAAAATGACAAATAACATAAAAGGGAACTCCCATAACAGCTGATTTCTCAGCAGAAAATCTACAAGCCAGAAGGGAGTGGCATGATAAATTTAAAGTGATGAAAGGGAAGAACCAACAACCAAGAGTACTCCACCCAGCAAGGATCTCTTTCAGATTTCACAGAGAAATCAAAAGTCCTACAGACAAGCAAAAGCTAAGAGAATTCAGCACCATGAAACCAGCTCTACACCAAATGCTAAAGGAAATTCTCTAAGTGGGAAACAGAAGAGAAGAAAAGGACCCAACAAGACAAACCCATAACAATTAAGAAAATAGTAATATGCATATCAATAATTACCTTAAACATGAATGGACTAAATGTTCCAACCAAAAGACACAGCCTCTCTGAATGGATACAAAAACAAGACCTATATATATGCGGTCTACAAGAGACCCATTTCAGACCTAGGGACACATACAGACTGAAAGTGAGGCGATGGAAAAATATATTCTATGCAAATGCAAATCAAAAGAAAGCTGGAGTAGCAATACTCATATCAGATAAAATAGACTTTAAAATAAAGAATGTTACAAGAGACAAGGAAAGACACTACATAACGGTCAAGGGATCAACCCAAGAAGAAGATATAACAATTATAAATATATATGTACCCAACATAGGAGCACCTCAATATATAAGGCAACTGCTAACAGCTATAAAAGAGGAAATCGACAGTAACACAATAATAGCGGGGGACTTTAACAGCTCACTTACACCAGTGGAGATCATCCAGACAGAAAATTAATAAGGAAACACAAGCTTTAAATGACACAATAGACCAGATAGAGTTAACTGATATTTATAGGATATTCCATCCAAAAACAGCAGATTACATGTTCTTCTCAACTGCACACAGAACGTTCTCCAGGATAGATCACATCTCGGGTCACAAAAAAGCCTCAGTAAATTAAAGAAAGCTGAAATCATATCAAGCAGCTGTTCCGACCACAATGCTATGAGATTAGAAATCAATTACAGGGAAAAATCCGTAAAAAACAAAAAAACATGGAGGCTAAGCAATACGTTACTAAATAACCAAGAGATCACTGAAGAAATAAAAGAGGAAATCAAAAACTACCTAGAGACAAATGACAACAAAAACACGATGATCTAAAACCAATGGGATGCAGCAAAAGCAGTTCTAAGAGGGAAGTTTATAGCAATACAAGCCTACCTCAAGAAACAAGAAAAATCTCAAATAAACAATCTAACCTTACACCCAGAGGAACTAGAGAAAGAAGAACAAAACCCAAAGTTAGTAGAAGGAAAGGAATCATAAAGATCAGAGCAGAAATAAATGGAATAGAAACAAAGAAAATGAAAGCAAAGATCAATAAAACTAAAAGCTGGTTCTTTGAGAAGATAAACAAAAATGATAAGCCTTTAGCCAGACCCAAGAAAAAGAGGGAGAGGATTCAAATCAACAAAATTAGAAGTGAAAAAGGAGAAGTTACAACAGACACCACAGGAATACAAAGCATCCTAAGAGACTAGTACAAGCAACTCTATGCCAATAAAATGGACAACCTGGAAGAAATGGACAAATTCTTAGAAAGGGATAACTTTCCAAGACTGAATCAGGAAGAAATAGAGAATATGAACAAACCTATCACAAGCAATGAAATTGAAACTGTGATTAAAAATCTTCCAACAAACAAAAGTCCAGAACCAGATGGCATCACAGGTGAATTCTATCAAATATTTAGAGAAGAGCTAGCACCCAACCTTCTCAAATTCTTCAAAACAATTGCAGGGGAAGGAACACTCCCAAACTCATTCTATGAGACCACCGTCACCCTGATACCAAAACCAGACAAAGATACTACAAGGAAAGAAAATTATAGACCAATATCACTGATGAATATAGATGTAAAAATCCTCAACAAAATACTAGCAACCAGAATCGAACAACACGTTAAAAGGATCATACACCATGATCAAGTGGGGTTTATCCCAGGGATGCAAGGATTCTTCAATATACACAAATCAATGTGATACACCATATTAACAAATTGTAGAATAAAACCATATGATCATCTCAATAGATGCAGGAAAAGATTTTGAGAAAATTCAACATCCATTTATGTTAAAAACTCTGCAGAGTGTGGGCATAGAGGGAAACTACCTCAACCTTATAAAGGCCATATATGACAAACCCACAGCAAACATCATTCTCAATGGTGAAAAACTGAAAGCGTTTCCTCTAAGATCAGGAACAAGACGAGGATGTCCACTCTCACCACTACTATTCAACATAGTTTTGGAAGTCCTAGCCATGGCAATCAGAGAAGAAAAAGAAATAAAAGGAATACAAAAAGGAAAAGAAGTAAAATTGTCACTGTTTGCAGAAGACATCATATCATAGATAGAGAATCCTAAAGATGCCACCAGAAAACCACTGGAGCTAATCAATGAATTTGGTAAAGTTGCAGGATACAAAATTAATGCACAGAAATTGCTTGCATTCCTATACACTAACAATGAAAGAACAGAAAGAGAAATTAAGGAAACAATACCATTACCACTGCAACAAAAAGAATAAACTACCTAGGAATAAACCTACCTAAGGAAGTAAAAGACCTGTACTCAGAAAACTATAAGACACTGATGAAAGAAATCAAAGATGATATAAACAGATGGAGACATATACCATGTTCTTGGATTAGAAGAATCAATATTGTGAAAATGACTATACTACCCAAAGCAATCTACAGATTCAATGCAATCCCTATCAAAATACCTTTGGCATTTTCTACAGAACTAGAAAAAAAAATCTTAAAATTTGTAGGGAGACACAAAAGACCCTGGATAGCCAAAGCAGCCTTGAGGGGAAAAAAAAGCACTGGAGGAATCAGACTTCCAGACTTCAGACTATATTACAAAGCTACAGTAATCAAGATGATATGGTACTGACACAAAAACAGAAATATAGATCAATAGAACAGGATAGAAAGCACAGAGATAAACCCACGTAACTATGGTTAACTAATCTATGACAAAGGAGGCAAGGGTATACAATGGAGAAAAGACAGTGTCTTCAGTAAGTGGTGCTGGGAAAACTGGACAGCTACATGTAAAAGAATGAAATTACAATGCTCCCTAACACCATACACAAAAATAAACTCAAAATGGATTAGAGACCTAAATGTAAGACCAGCCACTATAAAACTCTTAGAGGAAAACATAAGCAGAACAGTCTATGACATAAATCACAGCAAGATCCTTTTTGATCCACCTCCTAGAGTAAAGGAATAAAAAACAAAAATAAACAAATGGGAGCAAATGAAACCTAAAAGCTTTTGGAAAGCAAAGGAAACTACAAAGACGACGAAAAGACAACCCTCAGAATGGGAGAAAATATTTGCAAACGAATCAATGGACAAAGGATTAATCTCCAATATATATCAACAGCTCATGCAGCTCAACAGTAAAAAAACAAACAACCCAATCCAAAAATGGGCAGATGACGTAAATAGACATTTGTCCCAAGAAGACATACAGATGGCCAAGAAGCACATGAAAAGCTGCTCAACATCACTAATTATTAGAGAAATATAAACCAAAACTACAATGAGGTATCACCTCACACCAGTTAGAATGGGCATCATCAGAAAATCTACAAACAACAAATGCTGGAGAGGGTGTGGAGAAAAGGGAACCCTCTTACACTATTTGTGGGAATGTAAATTGATACAGTCACTATGGAGAACAGTATGGAGGTGCCTTAAAAAACTAAAAATAGAATTATCATATGACCCAGCAATCCCACTACTGGGCATATACCCAGAGAAAACCATAATTCAAAAAGACACATTCACCACAATGTTCATTGCAGCACTATTTACAATAGCCAGGTCATGGAAGCAACCTAAATGCCCATAGATAGACAAATGGAAAAGATGTGGTACATATATACAATGGAATATTACTCAGCCATAAAAAGGAATGAAATTGGGTCATTTGTAGAGACGTGGATAGATCTAGAGACTGTCATACAGAGTGAAGTAAGTCAGAAAAAGAAAAACAAATATCGTATATTAACGCATACATGTGGAACCTAGAAAAATGGTACAGATGAACCGGTTTGCAAGGCAGAAATAGAGACACAGATGTAGAGAACAAATGTATGGTCACCAAGGGGGGAAAGTGGCAGGGTGGTGGGATGAATTGCGAGCCTGGGATTGACATATATACACTTATATGTATAAAATAGATAACCAATAAGAACCTGCTGTATAAAAAAATGAATAAAATAAAATTTAAAAATTAAAAAATAATATTTAAAAACATAAAACAGAAAAACAAGTCTGTCCTTCCCATAGACGTATTTATATGAATGAATTATTTCCATGCTTATATCTATAAATACAAAAAGAGGAATAAAACCTACCTTGAACCAAAAAAGAAAAAAAAAAAAAACAGAACCCACTGGTCATACAGAGGAAAACCCTATCAGGGCACTTGCTCCAGTGGTAAACAATTCTGAAGTTGGTCAGAGGTGGGGAATCGTCTCCCATGCAGCCAGCAGCTCCCCCGCAAGGAGCGTCCTCATTGCAAAGCTGGGGGACCGTGAGGAGGCGTCTCTGAGTAAACGTGAGCTGAGCCCCAGGCCAGCTGCTGCTGAACTTTTCCCACCCTTCCCAGGTAAAACACCTGAATGTGTGCAAAGACTTTAAAGCCTAGAGGAAGGGGCTTGGAGTCACACCAGCGACAGCACGCAGGCCGACTTGGTGCCTGCAGGCCAGCCAGGACAGTCCTGGCCCTGGGCGCTCTTCTGGAAGCTTTCCATTTCCCTGCCTGAGGTACCCGTCCTGTCCCGGTGCCCACTGCTTTTTTCCTTCCTCACCTCTGCCCAGGGAGAAATTCCAGCAGCAGGTATGGGTGACACATCCTCTTCTTTAGCAGGTGGCAGCCCGGCAACTCCTGCAGAAAGTCCAGCAGAGCCCCACTCACACGGGGCCACTCATAGAGCCCTGGGCCCTACTCCCTCCCAGCAGCACAACCCCGAGACTGCTGACGGGGCAGAGAATATGGCGTCAGGCACAGCTGCAGAGGCTTTTGCTGCCTGGAGGGGTGTTTATATTGACCTCAACCCAGGCACACCTGGGAAGGGCTGGCCGGCCGGGTCAGGCTGCCCAGGTCAGCCAATCCTCGCCCCTCAGGGGCTCAGAGTTGCAGATAATGGGCCTTGCTGCACCGGCCAGATCCAAGGAACAGGTGTAGGGTCCCGAGAGTCAGGATAGACAAGGGGCGGCAGCCCTGGCTTGTTTTCTAATCATTTTATCTGGTCCATGAGTGGAAGACAACTTCAAGAAGACCCTCTTCTAATGAGAGGAACCCAGGAGTCAGGGAGAGGAGGGGTGGTGGGTGGAGACAGAGGCCTGGTGCCCCGGCTACAGTGGAAGCCCCTGGAAGACCAGGTGGAAGGAGGCCACACAGAGTGAAGCCTAGGGTCACAGACATGTCGGAGCTGCTGTTTGTTAGTTCAAGCCCTGCTCTGAGGTGCTCTGTGTCAGCTCTGAGCGACAGGTGTGCTGGCGGTGCTCTGCGATGAGGGCTATGTGCAAGGTTCCTGTGTGCCCATCTCTGCCGGGTTACCTGTCCAAGGGAGCTCCATATCCAGGGAGGGGCCTGCCCACGAGAGCCCCGTGAGCTGCTGGGTACCTGCCCAGGTGAGCTCCATATCCTGGGAGGGGCCTGCCCACGAGAGCCCCGTGAGCTGCTGGGTACCTGCCCAGGTGAGCTCCATATCCTGGGAGGGGCCTGACCACGAGAGCCCCGTGGGCTGCTGGGTAGCTGCCCAGGTGAGCTCCATATCCTGGGAGGGGCCTGACAATGAGAGCCCCGTGGGCTGCTGGGTACCTGCACAGGTGAGCTCCATATCCTGGGAGGGGCTTAACCACGAGAGCCCCGTGGGCTGCTGGCTACCTGCACAGGTGAGCTCCATATCCTGGGAGGGGCCTGACCATGAGAGCCCCGTGGGCTGCTGGGGACCTGGTAAAGGACGCCAGGACAGTCAGTGAAGCCACAGAGGATATACATCCAGTAGTTCCTAATTCCTACACCCTGCTGGTCATTCTACCATCCACCAGGACATGGTATTCTGTATTAGACTTCAATGATGCCTTCTTCTGTATTCCATTAGTCTCAGAGTCACAAGAAATTTTGGCTGTGAGTGGCAGGACTCAACATACAACAAAAACAATACTGCTTGGCCGTCCTGCCCCAGGGGTTCAAAAATTCCCACACCATCTTCGGGGAAACGTTAGCTAAAACCCTAAAAGATCTACCTCTGGAGAAGTGAACCCTCCTTCAATATGCAGACGACATTCTGGGCTTCCCTGATGGCACAGTGGTTGAGAATCTGCCTGCCAATGCAGGGGACACAGGTTCGAGCCCTGGTCTGAGAAGATCCCATATTCTGCGGAGCAGCTAGGCCCGTGAGCCACAATTACTGAGCCTGCGCTTCTGGAGCCTGTGCTCCACAATAAGAGAGGCTGCGATAGTGAGAGGCCCATGCACCACGATGAAGAGTGGCCCCCACTTGCCGCAACTAAAGAAAGCCCTTGCACAGAAACGAAGACCCAACACAGCCATAAATAATAAATAAATTAATTAAAAAAAAAATATGCAGACGACATTCTGATCGCCAGCCCTACTAGGGAGGCCTCTGGTCTACCTAGCCAATAAAAGATAGAAGGTGTCCAAGAAAAAGGCTCAAATATCACAGACTAAGGTGACCTGCCTGGGCTTCATTCTCACAGAAGATTGGAGAAGCCCATCCCAGGAAAGGGAAGAAGCCATTTGCAGCCTCACCCTTCCTAAAACTAGAAGACAGCTTAGGGGTTCCTGGGGAGACCGGGGTTTACTGCATCTGGATCCCTAACTACAGTCTAATACCTGGGCCTCTATATGAAACACTGAAAGGAAAAGATGATGATCCTTTTGAATAGAATCCAGAAGCGGCCTTTCAAGAATGGAAAGAGCAGTCAATTCAGACCCTTGCCCTGGACCTCCCTAATTTAGCTAAACCCTTTGACCTTTACATTCCTGGTCGAAGGCGAATCGCCCTTGGAGTTTTAGTGCAAAAACTGGGACCACTTGAAATGGAACAACGCAAGAATGCCCTCCAGGCATTGGCCAGCCACCCCATCCGACCAGGATACTGGGGGTATCTAAAAACCTGGAAATGAGCAGCCCGCAAGGCCAGCTCCCTCCTAAGGGTAAAGGACGCCACTTGGTGATCCTAACCACCCACCATGCCCTGAAGTTGCAGGGATCGCTCCGTGGGCACAATGACCTCGAGTGAGGAGGCCCTCCAACTCCAACCTCCAGAGAGACAACCTGGGGCAACAGGCCCCCATGACGACTCGTGTGACCATCACTTGACCTGGAGCTTCTCTCAGAAAACCACAAGAGTGTGCCCCAAAAGAACAGACTATTGCTTGCAGGACTTACTGCACCCAGAGTGGAGCTAATAAACCTGGCAGGGGACCCGTAAATAACGCTGCCACCATAGAAAAGCCTACAGACATCACGGTGATGGCGGCCAATGAGACCAGATGTATTCCTGGTTACTTCAAAAGGGCGGTGACTGAGTGGCCGTCATGGTCCTGGATCACCACCGGCCCTGGACTGTCTGGGAGTTGAGCAGGCAGGGCTCTGACACCTGGTGCTGTTTGTACATTAATTCAGTGGCCTAACTGAAGAAAGCACAGACTACTGGTCAGAGCATCTAGGCTGGCAGAAACCTTCAGCCTAAGGGGGCCGAACCAATTTGGAGCAGGGTAAAACCGGCCCCCCCAGCGTCCCTGCGCATCTCTTTCCTGGACCCTTAAAGGTCTTTAGAATCTATAAAACTTCCAACGCTGGTGCTCAGGCAGACGAGCAGTGAGGGAGGAGTCCTGGGGACAATCAGCCTCACCTGGAGGCTGCTGGGGAGAAGTCCTGCCCCTCCCCCCGGGTATGAGGACACCCAACTCAGCACGAAGCATTTACAGAAGAGGTGTCTGCACCCTCAGCGCCCCAAGAATTTGGAATGGGGCAAGAGGCAGAGGAGGGGTTTGTCACCGGCAAAGCCCATTAAAAATTCCTGGGAGATAAAAATAGAATCTGGGCAATAAAATAAAGTCTAACCTTTTTTTCCTTTGTGCTTTTTCTAATTTCACTTGTTCCTAGGTTTCCACAGGCAGAGGTCCCACACCTGGCACTTCAGACCCGATTTCCTAGTGCAAGATGGCTGGGCCGACACCTCAGCTCTCAGGGCCCCGTGCAGACTCCGCCACATAGAGCCTGAGCTCCAACCAACCCGGCCCTCGAGAGCTCCGCCCCATCCCTCCCGCTGACGCTGATGGGATCCCTACACAGCAGCCCGGCCCACAGCCCGCGGGGGAGCGCACGCTCTCACCTCTCCATTCTCTGATCAAAATATAAAGTTTTCCTTTGCTTCTGAACCAAACTCAGTCTCGATCTGTTGGCTCCAATGACACTGGGCAGGGGGACCCTTGTTGGGGCCGACTCTGCAGGATCAGTAACAGAATTTGAGAATATTGTAACTTCAATGAACAGATGTGTGAGCCAAATATTGTAACTTCAATGAACAGATGTGTGAGCCAAACTGTAATTAACATAGAGCAGTGTATAAGGCTCGTGTAAAATAAGGTATTTCAAACACTTCCATTTGATATTTCCATCACTTTATTATAAGCAAGTTCAGTGGAAGGGTTTGTCGTATTTGTCAGGTCAACATTAGAGAAATGCAGTGATTTCTTTCTAAGGATGTGGACCTACTAATCTTGGCTGAAGTTTCAATCTTGTTTTGAATGATTTTCCATTGAAAATGATACCTCTCTTTCAGCTCCTAGATTTCTGAGAAGTATAAAATCTTGTTTTTTTTTATTACCAAAGGGGAAAGGTGGGAGAAGGGATAAATTAACAGTTTCGGATTAACATATACACACTGCTATGTATAAAATATATCATCAACAAGGAACTGCTGTATAGCAAAGGAACTATACTCAATATTTTGTAATAACCCTTAAGGGGAAATAATCTGAAAAACAATAGATATCTATATCGACATCATCTATCACCTACAGATAAAATGGAACATAAAGGAGGCCGATGGTGAGCGTTTCTGACCATGAAGACTTCAATCTTCTAAAGTTCGGACTCTGCCTACAGCCCAGTCCCTTAATGAACATACATGTACCAGTAGCTTAAAAATTCCCCAGATTGGGGTTCGGGGAGACACTGATTTGAAAAAATCCCTGGCGTTCTCCTTACATATATGGGACCTTTCCTACAGCTAAAATATGCCTGTGACACCCAGAAGATGGTACACGGTTGGATCAGGAAGATTTTCGAAAAGGCACCTCATCTCCTAATCCCCTGGTTGTCGGGTTCACCCCTCCACCCGCTTTCCTAACATTCTCCACACTTGAGGATGTCAGCACCTTCAACATCCTGTTGCACAGAGTTTGGAATTTGTCCAGAGGATGAAGGGGAAGGAGGAGAAACAACGAGAGACAAGCCCTAGATGTTCGGACAGGCAGAGGTCACTATAATTTCCCATCAAAAAGAAGAATTAACCACAGGCTCAGCCTGCCCCACGGAACCAGTATAGGGCCTAAAGCAATCCGGCAGTTTTGCAGCCAGCTCACAAAAAAGCGAGTTGAAAAATTGAGCTCAGGGGCACTGCAATTCAAAAACATGCAGAGTTATAAATGATCACTCTCGTCCAAAAATATATTGAGGGAAGGCAATGAAGACGATTTGAAAGCAAGGCAGAATTGCAGGAAACAAATTTCAGGAGGTAGATTCGAATCGCCTTTAAAGCACATGAAAAGCGGTAAAACTTCGACAATGATGCCCTTGGCCAAAGAGGGCGTGTACCCATTTTCCTGAATATATTCAGGAAAAAACGCATACGCCTTTTGTGGCCAACCAAGCAAGCCGGAAATGCAAATGAGCACTACAAAGAAGTCTCATTTCCTAGGGGTCAACAGGGCCATTCTAAAAGAATGTAAAACCCAGAAATGCAGGACAGGCCAGGGAGAAAAGGGAGCCTTGTTAGGCTGATGGGCGGGATGTAATTTGCGAACGGCCACTCTGGAGAAGTGTATGGTGTTTCCTAAAACATCTAAAAAACACAGCTAGAGAGCATAAGGCACTACCACTCATGGGCGTATAAAATGGGAAAAATAAAAATCAACAAGACACAGACACCACAAAGTTTAGGGCTGCTCTGTTTACAAGAACCTCCACTTCAGTACACCTTTAATATGCCAGGATACAGAAAAATGGATAAAGAAGTTGTGGTACTTATGTACAATGGAATATCACTGACCCATGAAATCAATGTCATACGGCTAGTAGCACCATGATGAGGGGATTTAGGTACAACGATTCTAAGTGAAATAAGTCACACAGAAAAAGACACTTATCATAAGATATCACTTATAGAGGGAATGTAAAAACCGCTACACATGAACTGAATTACAAAACAGAACAGAGTCACACGTTTAGAAAACACACTATGGCTGCTTAACGGGAAAGGTGAGGTGGGGTGATGCATAAAACGAGGGTTTCAAATTAGCTCAGATACCGTTCCATAAACCCAATATGTAATAGAAAAGACCTACTCCTTGCTCAGTGAACTGGACTCAACACCCCCTATTCACCGCACAAGAATATATCTGACTAGTAAGAATCTTAAAACCTATGTATTCATATCTCTCTGTAAGTGAGTCAAGTGGCTGTAAAGCAGCATAAACACAGCAGTGAAAAGCAGCTAAACCCCATTCTAAAAATAAATTACAAAATAAACACCAACAAATACAATGAAAGAGAGAGAAATTAGTAAAAAGTTCGTTCAGGGGCAGTGAAGTAACCTGGGTTGACCATATCTAGACCAACGGCTGGGTTACACATAAGGCTGGACACTCATGGGGCTGAGAGGATTGGTGAGGTTGGGTGAGCAAACGCAGACCCTTTAAAGTAATACTGCGTGGTACCCATCCCATGGGTCCCAAATCTCCAGGTTCAAGGGCATCTTCCTACATCAAAAACATGCATGACAAACCTAGAAGATGGTACACTGTGTGACCGGGAAAGGATTCTAAAACGCACCTCATTTCTCATCTCCTTGTGCTCGGATTCGCCATTCCAGCCGCTTTACTAGCAATCTCCCTCCTTGGAGAATGAGCACCTTTAACCTCCTATTCCGTACAGGTTGCAATTTGTCCTGAGGATGAACGGGAAGAGGGGGAACCAATGAGAGACTAGCTCTAGGTGTTGGGACAGGCACAGGTCACTCTATTTTCCCATCAGGAAGAAAAAACTAACCACAGGCTCAGCCTGCCCCCCAGAACCAAAATAGGGCCTTAAGCAATCCTGCGCTTTTGGAGCCAGCTCCCAAAAAAGCGAGTTGAAAAATGGAGCTCAGGGGCACTTCAATTCACAAACCTGCAGAATTATAAATGATCACTCTCGTCCAAAAATGTGTAGAGGGAAGGCAACGAAGAAAATTTGAAAGCAAGGAAGAATTGCAGGAAACAGGCTTCAGGAGGTAGATTCGAATCGCGTTTAAAGCACATGAAAAGTGGCAAAACGTCGAAAATGAGGCCCTTGGCAAAAAAGGGCGTATGCGTTTTTTCCTGAATATATTCAGGAAAAAACGCATACGCCCTTTTTGGCCAACCAAGCAACCTGGAAAGGCAAATCAGCGCTACAAAGAAGTCTCGCTTCCCATCGGTCAAAAGGGCCATGCTGAATAAAGTGTCAAAACCAGAAATACAGGGCAGGCCATGGAGAAATAGGAGACTTTCGACACTGACGATCGGGATGTAAATTGCCAACAGCCACTCTGGAGAAGTGTACGGTGTGTCCTGAAACATCTAAAAAACACAGCTTAGAGGGCATAAGGCACTTCCACTCATGGGCGTATAAATTGGGAAAACTAAAAATCAGCAAGACACAGGCACCGCGAAGTTTAGGGCTGCTCTGTTGACAAGAACCTGCACTTCATTACACCTTAAATATCCCAGGAAAGAGAAAAATGGATAAAGAAGTTGTGGTTGTTATGTACAATGGAATACCACTCAGCCATGAAATCAACGTCATAAGGCTAGTAGCAGCATGATGACTGGATTTAGGTACGATATTTCTAAGTGAAATAAGTCACACAGAAAAAGACACATATCATAAGATATCACTTATAAAGGGAATGTAAAAATCGCTACACATGAACTGAATTACAAAACAGAACAGAGACACACGTTTACAAAACACACTATGGCTGCTTAACGGGAAAGGTGAGGTGGGGTGAGGCATAAAACAAGGGTTTCAAATTAGCTCAGATAGCGTTCCATACACCCAATATGTAATAGAAAAGACCTACTCCTTGCTCAGTGAACTGGACTCAACACCCCCTATTCACCGCCCAACAATATATCTGACTAGTAAGAATCTTCAAACCTATGTATTGACATCTCTCTGTAAGAGAGTCAACTGGGTGGAAAGGGGCATAAACACAGCAGGGAAAAGCAGCTAAACCCCATTATAAAAATCAATTACTTTTAAAAACCCGTGAAACAAAGACAGTGAAAGAGAGAGAAATTCTTACAAAATTCGTTCAGGGGCTGTGATGCAAACTGCATTGACAATATCTAGACCCCCTGCTGATTGAGACATAAGGGTGGACACTCTTGGGGCTGAGAGGTTTTTTGAGGTTGGGTAAGCAAACGAGGACCATTTAAAGTAATACTGCGTGGTACCCATCCCATTAGTCCCAAATCTCCAGGTTCAGGGGCATCTTCCTACATCAAAAACATGCATGAGAAACCCAGAAGATGGTACACCGTGTGATCGGGAAAGGTTTCTAAAACGCACCGCATTTCTCATCTCCTTGTGCACGGGTTCGCCATTCCAGCCGCTTTACTAGCAATCTCCCTCCTTGGAGAATGAGCACCTTTAACCTCCTGTTCCGTACAGGTTGCAATTTGTCCTGAGGATGAACGGGAAGAGGGGGAACCAATGAGAGACTAGCTCTAGGTGTTGGGACAGGCACAGGTCACTCTATTTTCCCATCAGGAAGAAAAAACTAACCACAGGCTCAGCCTGCCCCCCAGAACCAAAATAGGGCCTTAAGCAATCCTGCGCTTTTGGGGCCAGCTCCCAAAAAAGCGAGTTGAAAAATGGAGCTCAGGGGCACTTCAATTCACAAACCTGCAGAATTATAAATGATCACTCTCGTCCAAAAATGTGTAGAGGGAAGGCAACGAAGAAAATTTGAAACCAAGGAAGAATTGCAGGAAACAGGCTTCAGGAGGTAGATTCGAATCGCCTTTAAAGCACATGAAAAGTGGCAAAACCTCGACCATGATGCCCTTGGCCATAAAGGGCGTATGCGTTTTTTCCTGAATATATTCAGGAAAAAACGCATACGCCCTTTTTGGCCAACCAAGCAACCTGGAAAGGCAAATCAGCGCTACAAAGAAGTCTCGCTTCCCATCGGTCAAAAGGGCCATGCTGAATAAAGTGTCAAAACCAGAAATGCAGGACAGGCCATGGAGAAATGGGAGCCTTGCTACGCTGATGGGCGGGATGTAAATTGCCAACAGCCACTCTGGAGAAGTGTACAGTGTGTCCTGAAACATCTAAAAAACTCAGCTTAGAGAGCATAGGGCACTTCCACTCATGGGCGTATAAATTGGGAAAACTAAAAATCAGCAAGACACAGGCACCCCAAAATTTAGGGCTGCTCTGTTGACAAGAACCTCCACTTCGTTAAACCTTAAATATCCCAGGAAAGAGAAAAATGGATAAAGAAGTTGTGGTCCATATGTATAATGGCATATCACTCAGCAATGAAATCAACATCTTAAGGCTAGTAGCAGCATCATGAGAAGATTTAGGTACGATGATTCTAAGTGAAATAAGTCACACATAAAAAGGCACTTATCATAAGATATCACTTATAGAGGGAATGTAAAAACCGCTACACTTGAACTGAATTACAAAACAGAACAGCGTCACACGTTTAGAAAACACACTATGGCTGCTTAACGGGAAAGGTGAGGTGGGGTGAGGCATAAAACAAGGGTTTCAAATTAGCTCAGATACTGTTCCATAAACCCAATATGTAACAGACAAGACCTACTCCTTGCTCACTGAACTGGATTCAACACCCCCTGTTCACCACCCAAGAATATATCTGACTAGTAAGACTCTTAAAACCAATGTATTGATATCTCTCTGTAAGTGAGTCAAGTGGGTGTAAAGCGGCATAATCACAGCAGTGAAAAGCAGCTAAACCCCATTATAAAAATCAATTACTTTTAAAAACCCGTGAAACAAAGACAGTGAAACAGAGAGAAATTCTTACAGAATTCGTTCAGGGGCTGTGATGCCACCTGGATTGACCATCTCTAGACCCACAGCTGATTGAGACATAAGGGTGGACACTCTTGGGGCTGAGAGGTTTGGTGAGGTTGGGTGAGCAAACGCAGACCCTTTAAAGTAATACTGCGTGGTATCCATCCCATGGGTCCAAAATCTCCAGGTTCAAGGGCATCTTCCTACATCGAAAACATGCATGAGAAACCCAGAAGATGGTACACCGTGTGATCGGGAAAGGTTTCTAAAACGCACCTCATTTCTCATCTCCTTGTGCTCGGGCTTGCCATTACAGCCGCTTTACTAGCAATCTCCCTCCTTGGAGAATGAGCACCTTTAACCTCCTGTTCTGTACAGGTTGCAAATTTGTCCTGAGGATGAACGGGAAGAGGGGGAACCAATGAGAGACTAGGTCTAGGTGTGGGGACAGGCACAGGTCACTCTATTTTCCCATCAGGAAGAAGAATTAACCACAGGCTCAGCCTGCCGCCCGGAACCACAATAGGGCCTGAAGCAATCCTGCGCTTTTGCGGCCAGCTCCCAAGAAAGCGAGTTGAAAAATGGAGCTCAGGGGCACTGCAATTCACAAACCTGCAGAGTTAGAAATGATAACTCTCGTCCACAAATATATTGAGGGAAGGCAACGAAGAGGATTTGAAAGCAAGGCAGAATTGCAGGAAACAGATTTCAGGAGGTAGATTCGAATCGCCTTTAAAGCACAGGAAAAGCGGCAAAACCTCGACCATGATGCCCTTGGCCAAAAAGGGCGTATGCGTTTTTTCCTGAATATATTCAGGAAAAAACGCATACGCCCTTTTTGGCCAACCAAGCAACCTGGAAAGGCAAATCAGCGCTACAAAGAAGTCTCGCTTCCCATCGGTCAAAAGGGCCATGCTGAATAAAGTGTCAAAACCAGAAATGCAGGACAGGCCATGGAGAAACGGGAGCCTTGCTACGCTGATGGGCGGGATGTAAATTGCCCACAGCCACTCTGGAGACGTGTACGGTGTGTCCTGAAACATCTAAAAAACTCAGCTTAGAGAGCATAGGGCACTTCCACTCATAGGCGTATAAATTGGGAAAACTAAAAATCAGCAAGACACAGGCACCCCAAAGTTTAGGGCTGCTCTGTTGACAAGAACCTCCACTTCATTACACCTTAAATATCCCAGGAAAGAGAAAAATGGATAAAGAAGTTGTGGTCCTTATGTACAATGGAATATCACTCAGGCATGAAATCAACATCATAAGGCTAGTAGCAGCATGATGAGAAGATTTAGGTACGACGATTCTAAGTGAAATAAGTCACACAGAAAAAGGCACTTATCATAAGATATCACTTATAGAGGGAATGTAAAAACCGCTACACTTGAACTGAATTACAAAACAGAACAGCGTCACACGTTTAGAAAACACACTATGGCTGCTTAACGGGAAAGGTGAGGTGGGGTGATGCATAACACAAGGGTTGCAAATTAGCTCAGATACTGTTCCATAAACCCAATATGTAACAGACAAGACCTACTCCTTGCTCAGTGAACTGGATTCAACACCCCCTGTTCACCGCCCAAGAATATATCTGACTAGTAAGACTCTTAAAACCAATGTATTGATATCTCTCTGTAAGTGAGTCAAGTGGGTGTAAAGCGGCATAAACACAGCAGTGAAAAGCAGCTAAACCCCATTATAAAAATCAATTACTTTTAAAAACCCGTGAAACAAAGACAGTGAAAGAGAGAGAAATTCATACAGAATTCGTTCAGGGGCTGGGATGCCACCTTTATTGACCATCTCTAGACCCACAGCTGATTGAGACATAAGGGTGGACACTCTTGGGGCTGAGAGGTTTGGTGAGGTTGGGTGAGCAAACGCAGACCCTTTAAAGTAATACTGCGTGGTACCCATCCCATGGGTCCAAAATCTCCAGGTTCAAGGGCATCTTCCTACATCGAAAACATGCATGAGAAACCCAGAAGACGGTACACCGTGTGATCGGGAAAGGTTTCTAAAACGCACCTCATTTCTCATCTCCTTGTGCTCGGGCTCGCCATTACAGCCGCTTTACTAGCAATCTCCCTCCTTGGATAATGAGCACCTTTAACCTCCTGTTCTGAACAGGTTGCAATTTGTCCTGAGGATGAACGGGAAGAGGGGGAACCAATGAGAGACTAGGTCTAGGTGTGGGGACAGGCACAGGTCACTCTATTTTCCCATCAGGAAGAAGAATTAACCACAGGCTCAGCCTGCCGCCCGGAACCACAATAGGGCCTGAAGCAATCCTGCGCTTTTGGGGCCAGCTCCCAAGAAAGCGAGTTGAAAAATGGAGCTCAGGGGCACTGCAATTCACAAACCTGCAGAGTTATAAATGATAACTCTCGTCCACAAATATATTGAGGGAAGGCAACGAAGAGGATTTGAAAGCAAGGCAGAATTGCAGGAAACAGATTTCAGGAGGTAGATTCGAATCGCCTTTAAAGCACAGGAAAAGCGGCAAAACCTCGACCATGATGCCCTTGGCCAAAAAGGGCGTATGCGTTTTTTCCTGAATATATTCAGGAAAAAACGCATACGCCCTTTTTGGCCAACCAAGCAACCTGGAAAGGCAAATCAGCGCTACAAAGAAGTCTCGCTTCCCATCGGTCAAAAGGGCCATGCTGAATAAAGTGTCAAAACCAGAAATGCAGGACAGGCCATGGAGAAACGGGAGCCTTGCTACGCTGATGGGCGGGATGTAAATTGCCAACAGCCACTCTGGAGAAGTGTACAGTGTGTCCTGAAACATCTAAAAAACTCAGCTTAGAGAGCATAGGGCAGTTCCACTCATGGGCGTATAAATTGGGAAAACTAAAAATCAGCAAGACACAGGCACCCCAAAGTTTAAGGCTGCTCTGTTGACAAGAACCTCCACTTCATTACACCTTAAATATCCCAGGAAAGAGAAAAATGGATAAAGAAGTTGTGGTCCTTATGTACAATGGAATGTCACTCAGGCATGAAATCAACATCATAAGGCTAGTAGCAGCATGATGAGAAGATTTAGGTACGACGATTCTAAGTGAAATAAGTCACACAGAAAAAGGCACTTATCATAAGATATCACTTATAGAGGGAATGTAAAAACCGCTACACTTGAACTGAATTACAAAACAGAACAGCGTCACACGTTTAGGAAACACACTATGGCTGCTTAACGGGAAAGGTGAGGTGGGGTGATGCATAAAACAAGGGTTTCAAATTAGCTCAGATACTGTTCCATAAACCCAATATGTAACAGTCAAGACCTACTCCTTGCTCAGTGAACTGGACTCAACACCCCCTGTTCACCGCCCAAGAATATATCTGACTAGTAAGAATCTTAAAACCAATGTATTGATATCCCTCTGTAACTGAGTCAAGTGGGTGTAAAGCGGCATAAACACAGCAGTGAAAAGCAGCTAAACCCCATTATAAAAATCAATTACTTTTAAAAACCCGTGAAACAAAGACAGTGAAAGAGAGAGAAATTCTTACAAAATTCGTTCAGGGGCTGTGATGCCACCTGGATTGACCATCTCTAGACCCACAGCTGATTGAGACATAAGGGTGGACACTCTTGGGGCTGAGAGGTTTGGTGAGGTTGGGTGAGCAAACGCAGACCCTTTAAAGTAATACTGCGTGGTATCCATCCCATGGGTCCAAAATCTCCAGGTTCAAGGACATCTTCCTACATCGAAAACATGCATGAGAAACCCAGAAGACGGTACACCGTGTGATCGGGAAAGGTTTCTAAAACGCACCTCATTTCTCATCTCCTTGTGCTCGGGCTCGCCATTACAGCCGCTTTACTAGCAATCTCCCTCCTTGGATAATGAGCACCTTTAACCTCCTGTTCCGAACAGGTTGCAATTTGTCCTGAGGATGAACGGGAAGAGGGGGAACCAATGAGAGACTAGGTCTAGGTGTGGGGACAGGCACAGGTCACTCTATTTTCCCATCAGGAAGAAGAATTAACCACAGGCTCAGCCTGCCGCCCGGAACCACAATAGGGCCTGAAGCAATCCTGCGCTTTTGGGGCCAGCTCCCAAGAAAGCGAGTTGAAAAATGGAGCTCAGGGGCACTGCAATTCACAAACCTGCAGAGTTAGAAATGATAACTCTCGTCCACAAACATATTGAGGGAAGGCAACGAAGAGGATTTGAAAGCAAGGCAGAATTGCAGGAAACAGATTTCAGGAGGTAGATTCGAATCGCCTTTAAAGCACAGGAAAAGCGGCAAAACCTCGACCATGATGCCCTTGGCCAAAAAGGGCGTATGCGTTTTTTCCTGAATATATTCAGGAAAAAACGCATACGCCCTTTTTGGCCAACCAAGCAACCTGGAAAGGCAAATCAGCGCTACAAAGAAGTCTCGCTTCCCATCGGTCAAAAGGGCCATGCTGAATAAAGTGTCAAAACCAGAAATGCAGGACAGGCCATGGAGAAACGGGAGCCTTGCTACGCTGATGGGCGGGATGTAAATTGCCAACAGCCACTCTGGAGAAGTGTACGGTGTGTCCTGAAACATCTAAAAAACTCAGCTTAGAGAGCATAGGGCACTTCCACTCATAGGCGTATAAATTGGGAAAACTAAAAATCAGCAAGACACAGGCACCCCAAAGTTTAGGGCTGCTCTGTTGACAAGAACCTCCACTTCCTTACAACTTAAATATCCCAGGAAATAGAAAAATGGATAAAGAAGTTGTGGTCCATATGTATAATGGCATATCACTCAGCAATGAAATTAACATCATAAGGCTAGTAGCAGCATGATGAGAAGATTTAGGTACGACGACTCTAAGTGAAATAAGTCACACAGAAAAAGGCACTTATCATAAGATATCACTTATAGAGGGAATGTAAAAACCGCTACACTTGAACTGAATTACAAAACAGAACAGCGTCACACGTTTAGAAAACACACTATGGCTGCTTAACGGGAAAGGTGAGGTGGGGTGATGCATAAAACAAGGGTTTCAAATTAGCTCAGATACTGTTCCATAAACCCAATATGTAACAGTCAAGACCTACTCCTTGCTCAGTGAACTGGACTCAACACCCCCTGTTCACCGCCCAAGAATATATCTGACTAGTAAGAATCTTAAAACCAATGTATTGATATCCCTCTGTAACTGAGTCAAGTGGGTGTAAACCGGCATAAACACAGCAGTGAAAAGCAGCTAAACCCCATTATAAAAATCAATTACTTTTAAAAACCCGTGAAACAAAGACAGTGAAAGAGAGAGAAATTCTTACAAAATTCGTTCAGGGGCTGTGATGCCACCTGGATTGACCATCTCTAGACCCACAGCTGATTGAGACATAAGGGTGGACACTCTTGGGGCTGAGAGGTTTGGTGAGGTTGGGTGAGCAAACGCAGACCCTTTAAAGTAATACTGCGTGGTATCCATCCCATGGGTCCAAAATCTCCAGGTTCAAGGGCATCTTCCTACATCGAAAACATGCATGAGAAACCCAGAAGATGGTACACCGTGTGATCGGGAAAGGTTTCTAAAACGCACCTCATTTCTCATCTCCTTGTGCTTGGGCTTGCCATTACAGCCGCTTTACTAGCAATCTCCCTCCTTGGAGAATGAGCACCTTTAACCTCCTGTTCTGTACAGGTTGCAAATTTGTCCTGAGGATGAACAGGAAGAGGGGGAACCAATGAGAGACTAGGTCTAGGTGTGGGGACAGGCACAGGTCACTCTATTTTCCCATCAGGAAGAAGAATTAACCACAGGCTCAGCCTGCCGCCCGGAACCACAATAGGGCCTGAAGCAATCCTGCGCTTTTGCGGCCAGCTCCCAAGAAAGCGAGTTGAAAAATGGAGCTCAGGGGCACTGCAATTCACAAACCTGCAGAGTTAGAAATGATAACTCTCGTCCACAAATATATTGAGGGAAGGCAACGAAGAGGATTTGAAAGCAAGGCAGAATTGCAGGAAACAGATTTCAGGAGGTAGATTCGAATCGCCTTTAAAGCACAGGAAAAGCGGCAAAACCTCGACCATGATGCCCTTGGCCAAAAAGGGCGTATGCGTTTTTTCCTGAATATATTCAGGAAAAAACGCATACGCCCTTTTTGGCCAACCAAGCAACCTGGAAAGGCAAATCAGCGCTACAAAGAAGTCTCGCTTCCCATCGGTCAAAAGGGCCATGCTGAATAAAGTGTCAAAACCAGAAATGCAGGACAGGCCATGGAGAAACGGGAGCCTTGCTACGCTGATGGGCGGGATGTAAATTGCCAACAGCCACTCTGGAGAAGTGTACGGTGTGTCCTGAAACATCTAGAAAACTCAGCTTAGAGAGCATAGGGCACTTCCACTCATAGGCGTATAAATTGGGAAAACTAAAAATCAGCAAGACACAGGCACCCCAAAGTTTAGGGCTGCTCTGTTGACAAGAACCTCCACTTCATTACACCTTAAATATCCCAGGAAAGAGAAAAATGGATAAAGAAGTTGTGGTCCTTATGTACAATGGAATATCACTCAGGCATGAAATCAACATCATAAGGCTAGTAGCAGCATGATGAGAAGATTTAGGTACGACGATTCTAAGTGAAATAAGTCACACAGAAAAAGGCACTTATCATAAGATATCACTTATAGAGGGAATGTAAAAACCGCTACACTTGAACTGAATTACAAAACAGAACAGCGTCACACGTTTAGAAAACACACTATGGCTGCTTAACGGGAAAGGTGAGGTGGGGTGATGCATAACACAAGGGTTGCAAATTAGCTCAGATACTGTTCCATAAACCCAATATGTAACAGACAAGACCTACTCCTTGCTCAGTGAACTGGATTCAACACCCCCTGTTCACCGCCCAAGAATATATCTGACTAGTAAGACTCTTAAAACCAATGTATTGATATCTCTCTGTAAGTGAGTCAAGTGGGTGTAAAGCGGCATAAACACAGCAGTGAAAAGCAGCTAAACCCCATTATAAAAATCAATTACTTTTAAAAACCCGTGAAACAAAGACAGTGAAAGAGAGAGAAATTCTTACAAAATTCGTTCAGGGGCTGTGATGCCACCTGGATTGACCATCTCTAGACCCACAGCTGATTGAGACATAAGGGTGGACACTCTTGGGGCTGAGAGGTTTGGTGAGGTTGGGTGAGCAAACGCAGACCCTTTAAAGTAATACTGCGTGGTATCCATCCCATGGGTCCAAAATCTCCAGGTTCAAGGGCATCTTCCTACATCGAAAACATGCATGAGAAACCCAGAAGACGGTACACCGTGTGATCGGGAAAGGTTTCTAAAACGCACCTCATTTCTCATCTCCTTGTGCTCGGGCTCGCCATTACAGCCGCTTTACTAGCAATCTCCCTCCTTGGATAATGAGCACCTTTAACCTCCTGTTCCGAACAGGTTGCAATTTGTCCTGAGGATGAACGGGAAGAGGGGGAACCAATGAGAGACTAGGTCTAGGTGTGGGGACAGGCACAGGTCACTCTATTTTCCCATCAGGAAGAAGAATTAACCACAGGCTCAGCCTGCCGCCCGGAACCACAATAGGGCCTGAAGCAATCCTGCGCTTTTGCGGCCAGCTCCCAAGAAAGCGAGTTGAAAAATGGAGCTCAGGGGCACTGCAATTCACAAACCTGCAGAGTTAGAAATGATAACTCTCGTCCACAAATATATTGAGGGAAGGCAACGAAGAGGATTTGAAAGCAAGGCAGAATTGCAGGAAACAGATTTCAGGAGGTAGATTCGAATCGCCTTTAAAGCTCAGGAAAAGCGGCAAAACCTCGACCATGATGCCCTTGGCCAAAAAGGGCGTATGCGTTTTTTCCTGAATATATTCAGGAAAAAACGCATACGCCCTTTTTGGCCAACCAAGCAACCTGGAAAGGCAAATCAGCGCTACAAAGAAGTCTCGCTTCCCATCGGTCAAAAGGGCCATGCTGAATAAAGTGTCAAAACCAGAAATGCAGGACAGGCCATGGAGGTACGGGAGCCTTGCTACGCTGATGGGCGGGATGTAAATTGCCAACAGCCACTCTGGAGAAGTGTACGGTGTGTCCTGAAACATCTAAAAAACTCAGCTTAGAGAGCATAGGGCACTTCCACTCATAGGCGTATAAATTGGGAAAACTAAAAATCAGCAAGACACAGGCACCCCAAAGTTTAGGGCTGCTCTGTTGACAAGAACCTCCACTTCCTTACAACTTAAATATCCCAGGAAATAGAAAAATGGATAAAGAAGTTGTGGTCCATATGCATAATGGCATATCACTCAGCAATGAAATTAACATCATAAGGCTAGTAGCAGCATGATGAGAAGATTTAGGTACGACGACTCTAAGTGAAATAAGTCACACAGAAAAAGGCACTTATCATAAGATATCACTTATAGAGGGAATGTAAAAACAGCTACACTTGAACTGAATTACAAAACAGAACAGCGTCACACGTTTAGAAAACACACTATGGCTGCTTAACGGGAAAGGTGAGGTGGGGTGATGCATAAAACAAGGGTTTCAAATTAGCTCAGATACTGTTCCATAAACCCAATATGTAACAGTCAAGACCTACTCCTTGCTCAGTGAACTGGACTCAACACCCCCTGTTCACCGCCCAAGAATATATCTGACTAGTAAGAATCTTAAAACCAATGTATTGATATCCCTCTGTAACTGAGTCAAGTGGGTGTAAACCGGCATAAACACAGCAGTGAAAAGCAGCTAAACCCCATTATAAAAATCAATTACTTTTAAAAACCCGTGAAACAAAGACAGTGAAAGAGAGAGAAATTCTTACAAAATTCGTTCAGGGGCTGTGATGCCACCTGGATTGACCATCTCTAGACCCACAGCTGATTGAGACATAAGGGTGGACACTCTTGGGGCTGAGAGGTTTGGTGAGGTTGGGTGAGCAAACGCAGACCCTTTAAAGTAATACTGCGTGGTATCCATCCCATGGGTCCAAAATCTCCAGGTTCAAGGGCATCTTCCTACATCGAAAACATGCATGAGAAACCCAGAAGATGGTACACCGTGTGATCGGGAAAGGTTTCTAAAACGCACCTCATTTCTCATCTCCTTGTGCTCGGGCTTGCCATTACAGCCGCTTTACTAGCAATCTCCCTCCTTGGAGAATGAGCACCTTTAACCTCCTGTTCTGTACAGGTTGCAAATTTGTCCTGAGGATGAACGGGAAGAGGGGGAACCAATGAGAGACTAGGTCTAGGTGTGGGGACAGGCACAGGTCACTCTATTTTCCCATCAGGAAGAAGAATTAACCACAGGCTCAGCCTGCCGCCCGGAACCACAATAGGGCCTGAAGCAATCCTGCGCTTTTGCGGCCAGCTCCCAAGAAAGCGAGTTGAAAAATGGAGCTCAGGGGCACTGCAATTCACAAACCTGCAGAGTTAGAAATGATAACTCTCGTCCACAAATATATTGAGGGAAGGCAACGAAGAGGATTTGAAAGCAAGGCAGAATTGCAGGAAACAGATTTCAGGAGGTAGATTCGAATCGCCTTTAAAGCACAGGAAAAGCGGCAAAACCTCGACCATGATGCCCTTGGCCAAAAAGGGCGTATGCGTTTTTTCCTGAATATATTCAGGAAAAAACGCATACGCCCTTTTTGGCCAACCAAGCAACCTGGAAAGGCAAATCAGCGCTACAAAGAAGTCTCGCTTCCCATCGGTCAAAAGGGCCATGCTGAATAAAGTGTCAAAACCAGAAATGCAGGACAGGCCATGGAGAAACGGGAGCCTTGCTACGCTGATGGGCGGGATGTAAATTGCCAACAGCCACTCTGGAGAAGTGTACGGTGTGTCCTGAAACATCTAGAAAACTCAGCTTAGAGAGCATAGGGCACTTCCACTCATAGGCGTATAAATTGGGAAAACTAAAAATCAGCAAGACACAGGCACCCCAAAGTTTAGGGCTGCTCTGTTGACAAGAACCTCCACTTCATTACACCTTAAATATCCCAGGAAAGAGAAAAATGGATAAAGAAGTTGTGGTCCTTATGTACAATGGAATATCACTCAGGCATGAAATCAACATCATAAGGCTAGTAGCAGCATGATGAGAAGATTTAGGTACGACGATTCTAAGTGAAATAAGTCACACAGAAAAAGGCACTTATCATAAGATATCACTTATAGAGGGAATGTAAAAACCGCTACACTTGAACTGAATTACAAAACAGAACAGCGTCACACGTTTAGAAAACACACTATGGCTGCTTAACGGGAAAGGTGAGGTGGGGTGATGCATAACACAAGGGTTGCAAATTAGCTCAGATACTGTTCCATAAACCCAATATGTAACAGACAAGACCTACTCCTTGCTCAGTGAACTGGATTCAACACCCCCTGTTCACCGCCCAAGAATATATCTGACTAGTAAGACTCTTAAAACCAATGTATTGATATCTCTCTGTAAGTGAGTCAAGTGGGTGTAAAGCGGCATAAACACAGCAGTGGAAAGCAGCTAAACCCCATTATAAAAATCAATTACTTTTAAAAACCCGTGAAACAAAGACAGTGAAAGAGAGAGAAATTCATACAGAATTCGTTCAGGGGCTGGGATGCCACCTTTATTGACCATCTCTAGACCCACAGCTGATTGAGACATAAGGGTGGACACTCTTGGGGCTGAGAGGTTTGGTGAGGTTGGGTGAGCAAACGCAGACCCTTTAAAGTAATACTGCGTGGTACCCATCCCATGGGTCCAAAATCTCCAGGTTCAAGGGCATCTTCCTACATCGAAAACATGCATGAGAAACCCAGAAGACGGTACACCGTGTGATCGGGAAAGGTTTCTAAAACGCACCTCATTTCTCATCTCCTTGTGCTCGGGCTCGCCATTACAACCGCTTTACTAGCAATCTCCCTCCTTGGATAATGAGCACCTTTAACCTCCTGTTCCGAACAGGTTGCAATTTGTCCTGAGGATGAACGGGAAGAGGGGGAACCAATGAGAGACTAGGTCTAGGTGTGGGGACAGGCACAGGTCACTCTATTTTCCCATCAGGAAGAAGAATTAACCACAGGCTCAGCCTGCCGCCCGGAACCACAATAGGGCCTGAAGCAATCCTGCGCTTTTGGGGCCAGCTCCCAAGAAAGCGAGTTGAAAAATGGAGCTCAGGGGCACTGCAATTCACAAACCTGCAGAGTTAGAAATGATAACTCTCGTCCACAAATATATTGAGGGAAGGCAACGAAGAGGATTTGAAAGCAAGGCAGAATTGCAGGAAACAGATTTCAGGAGGTAGATTCGAATCGCCTTTAAAGCACAGGAAAAGCGGCAAAACCTCGACCATGATGCCCTTGGCCAAAAAGGGCGTATGCGTTTTTTCCTGAATATATTCAGGAAAAAACGCATACGCCCTTTTTGGCCAACCAAGCAACCTGGAAAGGCAAATCAGCGCTACAAAGAAGTCTCGCTTCCCATCGGTCAAAAGGGCCATGCTGAATAAAGTGTCAAAACCAGAAATGCAGGACAGGCCATGGAGGTACGGGAGCCTTGCTACGCTGATGGGCGGGATGTAAATTGCCAACAGCCACTCTGGAGAAGTGTACGGTGTGTCCTGAAACATCTAAAAAACTCAGCTTAGAGAGCATAGGGCACTTCCACTCATAGGCGTATAAATTGGGAAAACTAAAAATCAGCAAGACACAGGCACCCCAAAGTTTAGGGCTGCTCTGTTGACAAGAACCTCCACTTCCTTACAACTTAAATATCCCAGGAAATAGAAAAATGGATAAAGAAGTTGTGGTCCATATGTATAATGGCATATCACTCAGCAATGAAATCAACATCATAAGGCTAGTAGCAGCATGATGAGAAGATTTAGGTACGACGACTCTAAGTGAAATAAGTCACACAGAAAAAGGCACTTATCATAAGATATCACTTATAGAGGGAATGTAAAAACCGCTACACTTGAACTGAATTACAAAACAGAACAGCGTCACACGTTTAGAAAACACACTATGGCTGCTTAACGGGAAAGGTGAGGTGGGGTGATGCATAAAACAAGGGTTTCAAATTAGCTCAGATACTGTTCCATAAACCCAATATGTAACAGTCAAGACCTACTCCTTGCTCAGTGAACTGGACTCAACACCCCCTGTTCACCGCCCAAGAATATATCTGACTAGTAAGAATCTTAAAACCAATGTATTGATATCCCTCTGTAACTGAGTCAAGTGGGTGTAAACCGGCATAAACACAGCAGTGAAAAGCAGCTAAACCCCATTATAAAAATCAATTACTTTTAAAAACCCGTGAAACAAAGACAGTGAAAGAGAGAGAAATTCTTACAAAATTCGTTCAGGGGCTGTGATGCCACCTGGATTGACCATCTCTAGACCCACAGCTGATTGAGACATAAGGGTGGACACTCTTGGGGCTGAGAGGTTTGGTGAGGTTGGGTGAGCAAACGCAGACCCTTTAAAGTAATACTGCGTGGTATCCATCCCATGGGTCCAAAATCTCCAGGTTCAAGGGCATCTTCCTACATCGAAAACATGCATGAGAAACCCAGAAGATGGTACACCGTGTGATCGGGAAAGGTTTCTAAAACGCACCTCATTTCTCATCTCCTTGTGCTCGGGCTTGCCATTACAGCCGCTTTACTAGCAATCTCCCTCCTTGGAGAATGAGCACCTTTAACCTCCTGTTCTGTACAGGTTGCAAATTTGTCCTGAGGATGAACGGGAAGAGGGGGAACCAATGAGAGACTAGGTCTAGGTGTGGGGACAGGCACAGGTCACTCTATTTTCCCATCAGGAAGAAGAATTAACCACAGGCTCAGCCTGCCGCCCGGAACCACAATAGGGCCTGAAGCAATCCTGCGCTTTTGCGGCCAGCTCCCAAGAAAGCGAGTTGAAAAATGGAGCTCAGGGGCACTGCAATTCACAAACCTGCAGAGTTAGAAATGATAACTCTCGTCCACAAATATATTGAGGGAAGGCAACGAAGAGGATTTGAAAGCAAGGCAGAATTGCAGGAAACAGATTTCAGGAGGTAGATTCGAATCGCCTTTAAAGCACAGGAAAAGCAGCAAAACCTCGACCATGATGCCCTTGGCCAAAAAGGGCGTATGCGTTTTTTCCTGAATATATTCAGGAAAAAACGCATACGCCCTTTTTGGCCAACCAAGCAACCTGGAAAGGCAAATCAGCGCTACAAAGAAGTCTCGCTTCCCATCGGTCAAAAGGGCCATGCTGAATAAAGTGTCAAAACCAGAAATGCAGGACAGGCCATGGAGAAACGGGAGCCTTGCTACGCTGATGGGCGGGATGTAAATTGCCAACAGCCACTCTGGAGAAGTGTACGGTGTGTCCTGAAACATCTAGAAAACTCAGCTTAGAGAGCATAGGGCACTTCCACTCATAGGCGTATAAATTGGGAAAACTAAAAATCAGCAAGACACAGGCACCCCAAAGTTTAGGGCTGCTCTGTTGACAAGAACCTCCACTTCATTACACCTTAAATATCCCAGGAAAGAGAAAAATGGATAAAGAAGTTGTGGTCCTTATGTACAATGGAATATCACTCAGGCATGAAATCAACATCATAAGGCTAGTAGCAGCATGATGAGAAGATTTAGGTACGACGATTCTAAGTGAAATAAGTCACACAGAAAAAGGCACTTATCATAAGATATCACTTATAGAGGGAATGTAAAAACCGCTACACTTGAACTGAATTACAAAACAGAACAGCGTCACACGTTTAGAAAACACACTATGGCTGCTTAACGGGAAAGGTGAGGTGGGGTGATGCATAACACAAGGGTTGCAAATTAGCTCAGATACTGTTCCATAAACCCAATATGTAACAGACAAGACCTACTCCTTGCTCAGTGAACTGGATTCAACACCCCCTGTTCACCGCCCAAGAATATATCTGACTAGTAAGACTCTTAAAACCAATGTATTGATATCTCTCTGTAAGTGAGTCAAGTGGGTGTAAAGCGGCATAAACACAGCAGTGAAAAGCAGCTAAACCCCATTATAAAAATCAATTACTTTTAAAAACCCGTGAAACAAAGACAGTGAAAGAGAGAGAAATTCATACAGAATTCGTTCAGGGGCTGGGATGCCACCTTTATTGACCATCTCTAGACCCACAGCTGATTGAGACATAAGGGTGGACACTCTTGGGGCTGAGAGGTTTGGTGAGGTTGGGTGAGCAAACGCAGACCCTTTAAAGTAATACTGCGTGGTACCCATCCCATGGGTCCAAAATCTCCAGGTTCAAGGGCATCTTCCTACATCGAAAACATGCATGAGAAACCCAGAAGACGGTACACCGTGTGATCGGGAAAGGTTTCTAAAACGCACCTCATTTCTCATCTCCTTGTGCTCGGGCTCGCCATTACAGCCGCTTTACTAGCAATCTCCCTCCTTGGATAATGAGCACCTTTAACCTCCTGTTCCGAACAGGTTGCAATTTGTCCTGAGGATGAACGGGAAGAGGGGGAACCAATGAGAGACTAGGTCTAGGTGTGGGGACAGGCACAGGTCACTCTATTTTCCCATCAGGAAGAAGAATTAACCACAGGCTCAGCCTGCCGCCCGGAACCACAATAGGGCCTGAAGCAATCCTGCGCTTTTGGGGCCAGCTCCCAAGAAAGCGAGTTGAAAAATGGAGCTCAGGGGCACTGCAATTCACAAACCTGCAGAGTTAGAAATGATAACTCTCGTCCACAAATATATTGAGGGAAGGCAACGAAGAGGATTTGAAAACAAGGCAGAATTGCAGGAAACAGATTTCAGGAGGTAGATTCGAATCGCCTTTAAAGCACAGGAAAAGCGGCAAAACCTCGACCATGATGCCCTTGGCCAAAAAGGGCGTATGCGTTTTTTCCTGAATATATTCAGGAAAAAACGCATACGCCCTTTTTGGCCAACCAAGCAACCTGGAAAGGCAAATCAGCGCTACAAAGAAGTCTCGCTTCCCATCGGTCAAAAGGGCCATGCTGAATAAAGTGTCAAAACCAGAAATGCAGGACAGGCCATGGAGGTACGGGAGCCTTGCTACGCTGATGGGCGGAATGTAAATTGCCAACAGCCACTCTGGAGAAGTGTACGGTGTGTCCTGAAACATCTAAAAAACTCAGCTTAGAGAGCATAGGGCACTTCCACTCATAGGCGTATAAATTGGGAAAACTAAAAATCAGCAAGACACAGGCACCCCAAAGTTTAGGGCTGCTCTGTTGACAAGAACCTCCACTTCCTTACAACTTAAATATCCCAGGAAATAGAAAAATGGATAAAGAAGTTGTGGTCCATATGTATAATGGCATATCACTCAGCAATGAAATCAACATCATAAGGCTAGTAGCAGCATGATGAGAAGATTTAGGTACGACGACTCTAAGTGAAATAAGTCACACAGAAAAAGGCACTTATCATAAGATATCACTTATAGAGGGAATGTAAAAACCGCTACACTTGAACTGAATTACAAAACAGAACAGCGTCACACGTTTAGAAAACACACTATGGCTGCTTAACTGGAAAGGTGAGGTGGGGTGATGCATAAAACAAGGGTTTCAAATTAGCTCAGATACTGTTCCATAAACCCAATATGTAACAGTCAAGACCTACTCCTTGCTCAGTGAACTGGACTCAACACCCCCTGTTCACCGCCCAAGAATATATCTGACTAGTAAGAATCTTAAAACCAATGTATTGATATCCCTCTGTAACTGAGTCAAGTGGGTGTAAACCGGCATAAACACAGCAGTGAAAAGCAGCTAAACCCCATTATAAAAATCAATTACTTTTAAAAACCCGTGAAACAAAGACAGTGAAAGAGAGAGAAATTCTTACAAAATTCGTTCAGGGGCTGTGATGCCACCTGGATTGACCATCTCTAGACCCACAGCTGATTGAGACATAAGGGTGGACACTCTTGGGGCTGAGAGGTTTGGTGAGGTTGGGTGAGCAAACGCAGACCCTTTAAAGTAATACTGCGTGGTATCCATCCCATGGGTCCAAAATCTCCAGGTTCAAGGGCATCTTCCTACATCGAAAACATGCATGAGAAACCCAGAAGATGGTACACCGTGTGATCGGGAAAGGTTTCTAAAACGCACCTCATTTCTCATCTCCTTGTGCTCGGGCTTGCCATTACAGCCGCTTTACTAGCAATCTCCCTCCTTGGAGAATGAGCACCTTTAACCTCCTGTTCTGTACAGGTTGCAAATTTGTCCTGAGGATGAACAGGAAGAGGGGGAACCAATGAGAGACTAGGTCTAGGTGTGGGGACAGGCACAGGTCACTCTATTTTCCCATCAGGAAGAAGAATTAACCACAGGCTCAGCCTGCCGCCCGGAACCACAATAGGGCCTGAAGCAATCGTGCGCTTTTGCGGCCAGCTCCCAAGAAAGCGAGTTGAAAAATGGAGCTCAGGGGCACTGCAATTCACAAACCTGCAGAGTTAGAAATGATAACTCTCGTCCACAAATATATTGAGGGAAGGCAACGAAGAGGATTTGAAAGCAAGGCAGAATTGCAGGAAACAGATTTCAGGAGGTAGATTCGAATCGCCTTTAAAGCACAGGAAAAGCGGCAAAACCTCGACCATGATGCCCTTGGCCAAAAAGGGCGTATGCGTTTTTTCCTGAATATATTCAGGAAAAAACGCATACGCCCTTTTTGGCCAACCAAGCAACCTGGAAAGGCAAATCAGCGCTACAAAGAAGTCTCGCTTCCCATCGGTCAAAAGGGCCATGCTGAATAAAGTGTCAAAACCAGAAATGCAGGACAGGCCATGGAGAAACGGGAGCCTTGCTACGCTGATGGGCGGGATGTAAATTGCCAACAGCCACTCTGGAGAAGTGTACGGTGTGTCCTGAAACATCTAGAAAACTCAGCTTAGAGAGCATAGGGCACTTCCACTCATAGGCGTATAAATTGGGAAAACTAAAAATCAGCAAGACACAGGCACCCCAAAGTTTAGGGCTGCTCTGTTGACAAGAACCTCCACTTCATTACACCTTAAATATCCCAGGAAAGAGAAAAATGGATAAAGAAGTTGTGGTCCTTATGTACAATGGAATATCACTCAGGCATGAAATCAACATCATAAGGCTAGTAGCAGCATGATGAGAAGATTTAGGTACGACGATTCTAAGTGAAATAAGTCACACAGAAAAAGGCACTTATCATAAGATATCACTTATAGAGGGAATGTAAAAACCGCTACACTTGAACTGAATTACAAAACAGAACAGCGTCACACGTTTAGAAAACACACTATGGCTGCTTAACGGGAAAGGTGAGGTGGGGTGATGCATAACACAAGGGTTGCAAATTAGCTCAGATACTGTTCCATAAACCCAATATGTAACAGACAAGACCTACTCCTTGCTCAGTGAACTGGATTCAACACCCCCTGTTCACCGCCCAAGAATATATCTGACTAGTAAGACTCTTAAAACCAATGTATTGATATCTCTCTGTAAGTGAGTCAAGTGGGTGTAAAGCGGCATAAACACAGCAGTGAAAAGCAGCTAAACCCCATTATAAAAATCAATTACTTTTAAAAACCCGTGAAACAAAGACAGTGAAAGAGAGAGAAATTCATACAGAATTCGTTCAGGGGCTGGGATGCCACCTGGATTGACCATCTCTAGACCCACAGCTGATTGAGACATAAGGGTGGACACTCTTGGGGCTGAGAGGTTTGGTGAGGTTGGGTGAGCAAACGCAGACCCTTTAAAGTAATACTGCGTGGTACCCATCCCATGGGTCCAAAATCTCCAGGTTCAAGGGCATCTTCCTACATCGAAAACATGCATGAGAAACCCAGAAGACGGTACACCGTGTGATCGGGAAAGGTTTCTAAAACGCACCTCATTTCTCATCTCCTTGTGCTCGGGCTCGCCATTACAGCCACTTTACTAGCAATCTCCCTCCTTGGATAATGAGCACCTTTAACCTCCTGTTCCGAACAGGTTGCAATTTGTCCTGAGGATGAACGGGAAGAGGGGGAACCAATGAGAGACTAGGTCTAGGTGTGGGGACAGGCACAGGTCACTCTATTTTCCCATCAGGAAGAAGAATTAACCACAGGCTCAGCCTGCCGCCCGGAACCACAATAGGGCCTGAAGCAATCCTGCGCTTTTGGGGCCAGCTCCCAAGAAAGCGAGTTGAAAAATGGAGCTCAGGGGCACTGCAATTCACAAACCTGCAGAGTTAGAAATGATAACTCTCGTCCACAAATATATTGAGGGAAGGCAACGAAGAGGATTTGAAAGCAAGGCAGAATTGCAGGAAACAGATTTCAGGAGGTAGATTCGAATCGCCTTTAAAGCACAGGAAAAGCGGCAAAACCTCGACCATGATGCCCTTGGCCAAAAAGGGCGTATGCGTTTTTTCCTGAATATATTCAGGAAAAAACGCATACGCCCTTTTTGGCCAACCAAGCAACCTGGAAAGGCAAATCAGCGCTACAAAGAAGTCTCGCTTCCCATCGGTCAAAAGGGCCATGCTGAATAAAGTGTCAAAACCAGAAATGCAGGACAGGCCATGGAGGTAAGGGAGCCTTGCTACGCTGATGGGCGGGATGTAAATTGCCAACAGCCACTCTGGAGAAGTGTACGGTGTGTCCTGAAACATCTAAAAAACTCAGCTTAGAGAGCATAGGGCACTTCCACTCATAGGCGTATAAATTGGGAAAACTAAAAATCAGCAAGACACAGGCACCCCAAAGTTTAGGGCTGCTCTGTTGACAAGAACCTCCACTTCGTTACAACTTAAATATCCCAGGAAATAGAAAAATGGATAAAGAAGTTGTGGTCCATATGTATAATGGCATATCACTCAGCAATGAAATCAACATCATAAGGCTAGTAGCAGCATGATGAGAAGATTTAGGTACGACGACTCTAAGTGAAATAAGTCACACAGAAAAAGACACTTATCATAAGATATCACTTATAGAGGGAATGTAAAAACAGCTACACTTGAACTGAATTACAAAACAGAACAGCGTCACACGTTTAGAAAACACACTATGGCTGCTTAACGGGAAAGGTGAGGTGGGGTGATGCATAAAACAAGGGTTTCAAATTAGCTCAGATACTGTTCCATAAACCCAATATGTAACAGTCAAGACCTACTCCTTGCTCAGTGAACTGGACTCAACACCCCCTGTTCACCGCCCAAGAATATATCTGACTAGTAAGAATCTTAAAACCAATGTATTGATATCCCTCTGTAACTGAGTCAAGTGGGTGTAAACCGGCATAAACACAGCAGTGAAAAGCAGCTAAACCCCATTATAAAAATCAATTACTTTTAAAAACCCGTGAAACAAAGACAGTGAAAGAGAGAGAAATTCTTACAAAATTCGTTCAGGGGCTGTGATGCCACCTGGATTGACCATCTCTAGACCCACAGCTGATTGAGACATAAGGGTGGACACTCTTGGGGCTGAGAGGTTTGGTGAGGTTGGGTGAGCAAACGCAGACCCTTTAAAGTAATACTGCGTGGTATCCATCCCATGGGTCCAAAATCTCCAGGTTCAAGGGCATCTTCCTACATCGAAAACATGCATGAGAAACCCAGAAGACGGTACACCGTGTGATCGGGAAAGGTTTCTAAAACGCACCTCATTTCTCATCTCCTTGTGCTCGGGCTCGCCATTACATCCGCTTTACTAGCAATCTCCCTCCTTGGATAATGAGCACCTTTAACCTCCTGTTCCGAACAGGTTGCAATTTGTCCTGAGGATGAACGGGAAGAGGGGGAACCAATGAGAGACTAGGTCTAGGTGTGGGGACAGGCACAGGTCACTCTATTTTCCCATCAGGAAGAAGAATTAACCACAGGCTCAGCCTGCCGCCCGGAACCACAATAGGGCCTGAAGCAATCCTGCGCTTTTGGGGCCAGCTCCCAAGAAAGCGAGTTGAAAAATGGAGCTCAGGGGCACTGCAATTCACAAACCTGCAGAGTTAGAAATGATAACTCTCGTCCACAAATATATTGAGGGAAGGCAACGAAGAGGATTTGAAAGCAAGGCAGAATTGCAGGAAACAGATTTCAGGAGGTAGATTCGAATCGCCTTTAAAGCACAGGAAAAGCGGCAAAACCTCGACCATGATGCCCTTGGCCAAAAAGGGCGTATGCGTTTTTTCCTGAATATATTCAGGAAAAAACGCATACGCTCTTTTTGGCCAACCAAGCAACCTGGAAAGGCAAATCAGCGCTACAAAGAAGTCTCGCTTCCCATCGGTCAAAAGGGCCATGCTGAATAAAGTGTCAAAACCAGAAATGCAGGACAGGCCATGGAGAAACGGGAGCCTTGCTACGCTGATGGGCGGGATGTAAATTGCCAACAGCCACTCTGGAGAAGTGTACGGTGTGTCCTGAAACATCTAAAAAACTCAGCTTAGAGAGCATAGGGCACTTCCACTCATAGGCGTATAAATTGGGAAAACTAAAAATCAGCAAGACACAGGCACCCCAAAGTTTAGGGCTGCTCTGTTGACAAGAACCTCCACTTCATTACACCTTAAATATCCCAGGAAAGAGAAAAATGGATAAAGAAGTTGTGGTCCTTATGTACAATGGAATATCACTCAGGCATGAAATCAACATCATAAGGCTAGTAGCAGCATGATGAGAAGATTTAGGTACGACGATTCTAAGTGAAATAAGTCACACAGAAAAAGGCACTTATCATAAGATATCACTTATAGAGGGAATGTAAAAACCGCTACACTTGAACTGAATTACAAAACAGAACAGCGTCACACGTTTAGAAAACACACTATGGCTGCTTAACGGGAAAGGTGAGGTGGGGTGATGCATAACACAAGGGTTTCAAATTAGCTCAGATACTGTTCCATAAACCCAATATGTAACAGACAAGACCTACTCCTTGCTCAGTGAACTGGATTCAACACCCCCTGTTCACCGCCCAAGAATATATCTGACTAGTAAGACTCTTAAAACCAATGTATTGATATCTCTCTGTAAGTGAGTCAAGTGGGTGTAAAGCGGCATAAACACAGCAGTGAAAAGCAGCTAAACCCCATTATAAAAATCAATTACTTTTAAAAACCCGTGAAACAAAGACAGTGAAAGAGAGAGAAATTCATACAGAATTCGTTCAGGGGCTGGGATGCCACCTTTATTGACCATCTCTAGACCCACAGCTGATTGAGACATAAGGGTGGACACTCTTGGGGCTGAGAGGTTTGGTGAGGTTGGGTGAGCAAACGCAGACCCTTTAAAGTAATACTGCGTGGTACCCATCCCATGGGTCCAAAATCTCCAGGTTCAAGGGCATCTTCCTACATCGAAAACATGCATGAGAAACCCAGAAGACGGTACACCGTGTGATCGGGAAAGGTTTCTAAAACGCACCTCATTTCTCATCTCCTTGTGCTCGGGCTCGCCATTACAGCCGCTTTACTAGCAATCTCCCTCCTTGGATAATGAGCACCTTTAACCTCCTGTTCCGAACAGGTTGCAATTTGTCCTGAGGATGAACGGGAAGAGGGGGAACCAATGAGAGACTAGGTCTAGGTGTGGGGACAGGCACAGGTCACTCTATTTTCCCATCAGGAAGAAGAATTAACCACAGGCTCAGCCTGCCGCCCGGAACCACAATAGGGCCTGAAGCAATCCTGCGCTTTTGGGGCCAGCTCCCAAGAAAGCGAGTTGAAAAATGGAGCTCAGGGGCACTGCAATTCACAAACCTGCAGAGTTAGAAATGATAACTCTCGTCCACAAATATATTGAGGGAAGGCAACGAAGAGGATTTGAAAGCAAGGCAGAATTGCAGGAAACAGATTTCAGGAGGTAGATTCGAATCGCCTTTAAAGCACAGGAAAAGTGGCAAGACCTCGACCATGATGCCCTTGGCCAAAAAGGGCGTATGCGTTTTTTCCTGAATATATTCAGGAAAAAACGCATACGCCCTTTTTGGCCAACCAAGCAACCTGGAAAGGCAAATCAGCGCTACAAAGAAGTCTCGCTTCCCATCGGTCAAAAGGGCCATGCTGAATAAAGTGTCAAAACCAGAAATGCAGGACAGGCCATGGAGAAACGGGAGCCTTGCTACGCTGATGGGCGGGATGTAAATTGCCAACAGCCACTCTGGAGAAGTGTACGGTGTGTCCTGAAACATCTAAAAAACTCAGCTTAGAGAGCATAGGGCAGTTCCACTCATGGGCGTATAAATTGGGAAAACTAAAAATCAGCAAGACACAGGCACCCCAAAGTTTAGGGCTGCTCTGTTGACAAGAACCTCCACTTCATTACACCTTAAATGTCCCAGGAAAGAGAAAAATGGATAAAGAAGTTGTGGTCCTTATGTACAATGGAATGTCACTCAGGCATGAAATCAACATCATAAGGCTAGTAGCAGCATGATGAGAAGATTTAGGTACGACGATTCTAAGTGCCATAAGTCACACAGAAAAAGGCACTTATCATAAGATATCACTTATAGAGGGAATGTAAAAACCGCTACACTTGAACTGAATTACAAAACAGAACAGCGTCACACGTTTAGGAAACACACTATGGCTGCTTAACGGGAAAGGTGAGGTGGGGTGATGCATAACACAAGGGTTTCAAATTAGCTCAGATACTGTTCCATAAACCCAATATGTAACAGACAAGACCTACTCCTTGCTCAGTGAACTGGATTCAACACCCCCTGTTCACCGCCCAAGAATATATCTGACTAGTAAGACTCTTAAAACCAATGTATTGATATCTCTCTGTAAGTGAGTCAAGTGGGTGTAAAGCGGCATAAACACAGCAGTGAAAAGCAGCTAAACCCCATTATAAAAATCAATTACTTTTAAAAACCCGTGAAACAAAGACAGTGAAAGAGAGAGAAATTCATACAGAATTCGTTCAGGGGCTGGGATGCCACCTTTATTGACCATCTCTAGACCCACAGCTGATTGAGACATAAGGGTGGACACTCTTGGGGCTGAGAGGTTTGGTGAGGTTGGGTGAGCAAACGCAGACCCTTTAAAGTAATACTGCGTGGTACCCATCCCATGGGTCCAAAATTTCCAGGTTCAAGGGCATCTTCCTACATCGAAAACATGCATGAGAAACCCAGAAGACGGTACACCGTGTGATCGGGAAAGGTTTCTAAAACGCACCTCATTTCTCATCTCCTTGTGCTCGGGCTCGCCATTACAGCCGCTTTACTAGCAATCTCCCTCCTTGGATAATGAGCACCTTTAACCTCCTGTTCCGAACAGGTTGCAATTTGTCCTGAGGATGAACGGGAAGAGGGGGAACCAATGAGAGACTAGGTCTAGGTGTGGGGACAGGCACAGGTCACTCTATTTTCCCATCAGGAAGAAGAATTAACCACAGGCTCAGCCTGCCGCCCGGAACCACAATAGGGCCTGAAGCAATCCTGCGCTTTTGGGGCCAGCTCCCAAGAAAGCGAGTTGAAAAATGGAGCTCAGGGGCACTGCAATTCACAAACCTGCAGAGTTAGAAATGATAACTCTCGTCCACAAATATATTGAGGGAAGGCAACGAAGAGGATTTGAAAGCAAGGCAGAATTGCAGGAAACAGATTTCAGGAGGTAGATTCGAATCGCCTTTAAAGCACAGGAAAAGCGGCAAAACCTCGACCATGATGCCCTTGGCCAAAAAGGGCGTATGCGTTTTTTCCTGAATATATTCAGGAAAAAACGCATACGCCCTTTTTGGCCAACCAAGCAACCTGGAAAGGCAAATCAGCGCTACAAAGAAGTCTCGCTTCCCATCGGTCAAAAGGGCCATGCTGAATAAAGTGTCAAAACCAGAAATGCAGGACAGGCCATGGAGGTACGGGAGCCTTGCTACGCTGATGGGCGGGATGTAAATTGCCAACAGCCACTCTGGAGAAGTGTACGGTGTGTCCTGAAACATCTAAAAAACTCAGCTTAGAGAGCATAGGGCACTTCCACTCATAGGCGTATAAATTGGGAAAACTAAAAATCAGCAAGACACAGGCACCCCAAAGTTTAGGGCTGCTCTGTTGACAAGAACCTCCACTTCGTTACAACTTAAATATCCCAGGAAATAGAAAAATGGATAAAGAAGTTGTGGTCCATATGTATAATGGCATATCACTCAGCAATGAAATCAACATCATAAGGCTAGTAGCAGCATGATGAGAAGATTTAGGTACGACGACTCTAAGTGAAATAAGTCACACAGAAAAAGGCACTTATCATAAGATATCACTTATAGAGGGAATGTAAAAACCGCTACACTTGAACTGAATTACAAAACAGAACAGCGTCACACGTTTAGAAAACACACTATGGCTGCTTAACGGGAAAGGTGAGGTGGGGTGATGCATAAAACAAGGGTTTCAAATTAGCTCAGATACTGTTCCATAAACCCAATATGTAACAGACAAGACCTACTCCTTGCTCAGTGAACTGGACTCAACACCCCCTGTTCACCGCCCAAGAATATATCTGACTAGTAAGAATCTTAAAACCAATGTATTGATATCCCTCTGTAACTGAGTCAAGTGGGTGTAAACCGGCATAAACACAGCAGTGAAAAGCAGCTAAACCCCATTATAAAAATCAATTACTTTTAAAAACCCGTGAAACAAAGACAGTGAAAGAGAGAGAAATTCTTACAAAATTCGTTCAGGGGCTGTGATGCCACCTGGATTGACCATCTCTAGACCCACAGCTGATTGAGACATAAGGGTGGACACTCTTGGGGCTGAGAGGTTTGGTGAGGTTGGGTGAGCAAACGCAGACCCTTTAAAGTAATACTGCGTGGTATCCATCGCATGGGTCCAAAATCTCCAGGTTCAAGGGCATCTTCCTACATCGAAAACATGCATGAGAAACCCAGAAGATGGTACACCGTGTGATCGGGAAAGGTTTCTAAAACGCACCTCATTTCTCATCTCCTTGTGCTCGGGCTCGCCATTACAGCCGCTTTACTAGCAATCTCCCTCCTTGGATAATGAGCACCTTTAACCTCCTGTTCCGAACAGGTTGCAATTTGTCCTGAGGATGAACGGGAAGAGGGGGAACCAATGAGAGACTAGGTCTAGGTGTGGGGACAGGCACAGGTCACTCTATTTTCCCATCAGGAAGAAGAATTAACCACAGGCTCAGCCTGCCGCCCGGAACCACAATAGGGCCTGAAGCAATCCTGCGCTTTTGGGGCCAGCTCCCAAGAAAGCGAGTTGAAAAATGGAGCTCAGGGGCACTGCAATTCACAAACCTGCAGAGTTAGAAATGATAACTCTCGTCCACAAATATATTGAGGGAAGGCAACGAAGAGGATTTGAAAGCAAGGCAGAATTGCAGGAAACAGATTTCAGGAGGTAGATTCGAATCGCCTTTAAAGCACAGGAAAAGCGGCAAAACCTCGACCATGATGCCCTTGGCCAAAAAGGGCGTATGCGTTTTTTCCTGAATATATTCAGGAAAAAACGCATACGCCCTTTTTGGCCAACCAAGCAACCTGGAAAGGCAAATCAGCGCTACAAAGAAGTCTCGCTTCCCATCGGTCAAAAGGGCCATGCTGAATAAAGTGTCAAAACCAGAAATGCAGGACAGGCCATGGAGAAACGGGAGCCTTGCTACGCTGATGGGCGGGATGTAAATTGCCAACAGCCACTCTGGAGAAGTGTACGGTGTGTCCTGAAACATCTAAAAAACTCAGCTTAGAGAGCATAGGGCACTTCCACTCATAGGCGTATAAATTGGGAAAACTAAAAATCAGCAAGACACAGGCACCCCAAAGTTTTGGGCTGCTCTGATGACAAGAACCTCCACTTCATTACACCTTAAATATCCCAGGAAAGAGAAAAATGGATAAAGAAGTTGTGGTCCTTATGTACAATGGAATATCACTCAGGCATGAAATCAACATCATAAGGCTAGTAGCAGCATGATGAGAAGATTTAGGTACGACGATTCTAAGTGAAATAAGTCACACAGAAAAAAGGCACTTATCATAAGATATCACTTATAGAGGGAATGTAAAAACCGCTACACTTGAACTGAATTACAAAACAGAACAGCGTCACACGTTTAGAAAACACACTATGGCTGCTTAACGGGAAAGGTGAGGTGGGGTGATGCATAACACAAGGGTTGCAAATTAGCTCAGATACTGTTCCATAAACCCAATATGTAACAGACAAGACCTACTCCTTGCTCAGTGAACTGGATTCAACACCCCCTGTTCACCGCCCAAGAATATATCTGACTAGTAAGACTCTTAAAACCAATGTATTGATATCTCTCTGTAAGTGAGTCAAGTGGGTGTAAAGCGGCATAAACACAGCAGTGAAAAGCAGCTAAACCCCATTATAAAAATCAATTACTTTTAAAAACCCGTGAAACAAAGACAGTGAAAGAGAGAGAAATTCATACAGAATTCGTTCAGGGGCTGGGATGCCACCTTTATTGACCATCTCTAGACCCACAGCTGATTGAGACATAAGGGTGGACACTCTTGGGGCTGAGAGGTTTGGTGAGGTTGGGTGAGCAAACGCAGACCCTTTAAAGTAATACTGCGTGGTACCCATCCCATGGGTCCAAAATTTCCAGGTTCAACGGCATCTTCCTACATCGAAAACATGCATGAGAAACCCAGAAGACGGTACACCGTGTGATCGGGAAAGGTTTCTAAAACGCACCTCATTTCTCATCTCCTTGTGCTCGGGCTCGCCATTACAGCCGCTTTACTAGCAATCTCCCTTCTTGGATAATGAGCACCTTTAACCTCCTGTTCCGAACAGGTTGCAATTTGTCCTGAGGATGAACGGGAAGAGGGGGAACCAATGAGAGACTAGGTCTAGGTGTGGGGACAGGCACAGGTCACTCTATTTTCCCATCAGGAAGAAGAATTAACCACAGGCTCAGCCTGCCGCCCGGAACCACAATAGGGCCTGAAGCAATCCTGCGCTTTTGGGGCCAGCTCCCAAGAAAGCGAGTTGAAAAATGGAGCTCAGGGGCACTGCAATTCACAAACCTGCAGAGTTAGAAATGATAACTCTCGTCCACAAATATATTGAGGGAAGGCAACGAAGAGGATTTGAAAGCAAGGCAGAATTGCAGGAAACAGATTTCAGGAGGTAGATTCGAATCGCCTTTAAAGCACAGGAAAAGCGGCAAAACCTCGACCATGATGCCCTTGGCCAAAAAGGGCGTATGCGTTTTTTCCTGAATATATTCAGGAAAAAACGCATACGCCCTTTTTGGCCAACCAAGCAACCTGGAAAGGCAAATCAGCGCTACAAAGAAGTCTCGCTTCCCATCGGTCAAAAGGGCCATGCTGAATAAAGTGTCAAAACCAGAAATGCAGGACAGGCCATGGAGAAACGGGAGCCTTGCTACGCTGATGGGCGGGATGTAAATTGCCAACAGCCACTCTGGAGAAGTGTACGGTGTGTCCTGAAACATCTAAAAAACTCAGCTTAGAGAGCATAGGGCAGTTCCACTCATGGGCGTATAAATTGGGAAAACTAAAAATCAGCAAGACACAGGCACCCCAAAGTTTAGGGCTGCTCTGTTGACAAGAACCTCCACTTCATTACACCTTAAATATCCCAGGAAAGAGAAAAATGGATAAAGAAGTTGTGGTCCTTATGTACAATGGAATGTCACTCAGGCATGAAATCAACATCATAAGGCTAGTAGCAGCATGATGAGAAGATTTAGGTACGACGATTCTAAGTGCCATAAGTCACACAGAAAAAGGCACTTATCATAAGATATCACTTATAGAGGGAATGTAAAAACCGCTACACTTGAACTGAATTACAAAACAGAACAGCGTCACACGTTTAGGAAACACACTATGGCTGCTTAACGGGAAAGGTGAGGTGGGGTGATGCATAACACAAGGGTTTCAAATTAGCTCAGATACTGTTCCATAAACCCAATATGTAACAGACAAGACCTACTCCTTGCTCAGTGAACTGGATTCAACACCCCCTGTTCACCGCCCAAGAATATATCTGACTAGTAAGACTCTTAAAACCAATGTATTGATATCTCTCTGTAAGTGAGTCAAGTGGGTCTAAAGCGGCATAAACACAGCAGTGAAAAGCAGCTAAACCCCATTATAAAAATCAATTACTTTTAAAAACCCGTGAAACAAAGACAGTGAAAGAGAGAGAAATTCATACAGAATTCGTTCAGGGGCTGGGATGCCACCTTTATTGACCATCTCTAGACCCACAGCTGATTGAGACATAAGGGTGGACACTCTTGGGGCTGAGAGGTTTGGTGAGGTTGGGTGAGCAAACGCAGACCCTTTAAAGTAATACTGCGTGGTATCCATCCCATGGGTCCCAAATCTCCAGCTTCAAGGGCATCTTCCTACATCAAAAACATGCATGAGAAACCCAGAAGATGGTACACCATGTGATCGGGAAAGATGTCTAAAACGCACCTCATTTCTCATCTCCTTGTGCTCGGGATCGCCATTCCAGCCGCTTTACTAGCAATCTCCCTCCTTGGAGAATGAGCACCTTTAACCTCCTGTTCCGTACAGGTTGCAATTTGTCCTGAGGATGAACGGGAAGAGGGGGAACCAATGAGAGACTAGGTCTAGGTTTGGGGACAGGCACAGGTCACTCTATTTTCCCATCAGGAAGAAGAATTAACCACAGGCTCAGCCTGCCGCCCGGAACCACAATAGGGCCTGAAGCAATCCTGCGCTTTTGGGGCCAGCTCCCAAGAAAGCGAGTTGAAAAATTGAGCTCAGGGGCACTGCAATTCACAAACCTGCAGAGTTAGAAATGTTAACTCTCGTCCACAAATATATTGAGGGAAGGCAACGAAGAGGATTTGAAAGCAAGGCAGAATTGCAGGAAACAGATTTCAGGAGGTAGATTCGAATCGCCTTTAAAGCACAGGAAAAGCGGCAAAACTTCGACAATGATGCCCTTGGCCAAAAAGGGCGTATGCGTTTTTTCCTGAATATATTCAGGAAAAAACGCATACGCCCTTTTAGGCCAACCAAGCAACCTGGAAAGGCAAATCAGCGCTACAAAGAAGTCTCGCTTCCCATCGGTCAAAAGGGCCATGCTGAATAAAGTGTCAAAACCAGAAATGCAGGACAGGCCATGGAGGTACGGCAGCCTTGCTACGCTGATGGGCGGGATGTAAATTGCCAACAGCCACTCTGGAGAAGTGTACGGTGTGTCCTGAAACATCTAAAAAACTCAGCTTAGAGAGCATAGGGCACTTCCACTCATAGGCGTATAAATTGGGAAAACTAAAAATCAGCAAGACACAGGCACCCCAAAGTTTAGGGCTGCTCTGTTGACAAGAACCTCCACTTCGTTACAACTTAAATATCCCAGGAAATAGAAAAATGGATAAAGAAGTTGTGGTCCATATGTATAATGGCATATCACTCAGCAATGAAATCAACATCATAAGGCTAGTAGCAGCATGATGAGAAGATTTAGGTACGACGACTCTAAGTGAAATAAGTCACACAGAAAAAGGCACTTATCATAAGATATCACTTATAGAGGGAATGTAAAAACCGCTACACTTGAACTGAATTACAAAACAGAACAGCGTCACACGTTTAGAAAACACACTATGGCTGCTTAACGGGAAAGGTGAGGTGGGGTGATGCATAAAACAAGGGTTTCAAATTAGCTCAGATACTGTTCCATAAACCCAATATGTAACAGTCAAGACCTACTCCTTGCTCAGTGAACTGGACTCAACACCCCCTGTTCACCGCCCAAGAATATATCTGACTAGTAAGAATCTTAAAACCAATGTATTGATATCCCTCTGTAACTGAGTCAAGTGGGTGTAAACCGGCATAAACACAGCAGTGAAAAGCAGCTAAACCCCATTATAAAAATCAATTACTTTTAAAAACCCGTGAAACAAAGACAGTGAAAGAGAGAGAAATTCTTACAAAATTCGTTCAGGGGCTGTGATGCCACCTGGATTGACCATCTCTAGACCCACAGCTGATTGAGACATAAGGGTGGACACTCTTGGGGCTGAGAGGTTTGGTGAGGTTGGGTGAGCAAACGCAGACCCTTTAAAGTAATACTGCGTGGTATCCATCCCATGGGTCCAAAATCTCCAGGTTCAAGGGCATCTTCCTACATCGAAAACATGCATGAGAAACCCAGAAGATGGTACACCGTGTGATCGGGAAAGGTTTCTAAAACGCACCTCATTTCTCATCTCCTTGTGCTCAGGCTTGCCATTACAGCCGCTTTACTAGCAATCTCCCTCCTTGGAGAATGAGCACCTTTAACCTCCTGTTCTGTACAGGTTGCAAATTTGTCCTGAGGATGAACGGGAAGAGGGGGAACCAATGAGAGACTAGGTCTAGGTGTGGGGACAGGCACAGGTCACTCTATTTTCCCATCAGGAAGAAGAATTAACCACAGGCTCAGCCTGCCGCCCGGAACCACAATAGGGCCTGAAGCAATCCTGCGCTTTTGCGGCCAGCTCCCAAGAAAGCGAGTTGAAAAATGGAGCTCAGGGGCACTGCAATTCACAAACCTGCAGAGTTAGAAATGATAACTCTCGTCCACAAATATATTGAGGGAAGGCAACGAAGAGGATTTGAAAGCAAGGCAGAATTGCAGGAAACAGATTTCAGGAGGTAGATTCGAATCGCCTTTAAAGCACAGGAAAAGCGGCAAAACCTCGACCATGATGCCCTTGGCCAAAAAGGGCGTATGCATTTTTTCCTGAATATATTCAGGAAAAAACGCATACGCCCTTTTTGGCCAACCAAGCAACCTGGAAAGGCAAATCAGCGCTACAAAGAAGTCTCGCTTCCCATCGGTCAAAAGGGCCATGCTGAATAAAGTGTCAAAACCAGAAATGCAGGACAGGCCATGGAGAAACGGGAGCCTTGCTACGCTGATGGGCGGGATGTAAATTGCCAACAGCCACTCTGGAGAAGTGTACGGTGTGTCCTGAAACATCTAAAAAACTCAGCTTAGAGAGCATAGGGCACTTCCACTCATAGGCGTATAAATTGGGAAAACTAAAAATCAGCAAGACACAGGCACCCCAAAGTTTAGGGCTGCTCTGTTGACAAGAACCTCCACTTCATTACACCTTAAATATCCCAGGAAAGAGAAAAATGGATAAAGAAGTTGTGGTCCTTATGTACAATGGAATATCACTCAGGCATGAAATCAACATCATAAGGCTAGTAGCAGCATGATGAGAAGATTTAGGTACGACGATTCTAAGTGAAATAAGTCACACAGAAAAAGGCACTTATCATAAGATATCACTTATAGAGGGAATGTAAAAACCGCTACACTTGAACTGAATTACAAAACAGAACAGCGTCACACGTTTAGAAAACACACTATGGCTGCTTAACGGGAAAGGTGAGGTGGGGTGATGCATAACACAAGGGTTGCAAATTAGCTCAGATACTGTTCCATAAACCCAATATGTAACAGACAAGACCTACTCCTTGCTCAGTGAACTGGATTCAACACCCCCTGTTCACCGCCCAAGAATATATCTGACTAGTAAGACTCTTAAAACCAATGTATTGATATCTCTCTGTAAGTGAGTCAAGTGGGTGTAAAGCGGCATAAACACAGCAGTGAAAAGCAGCTAAACCCCATTATAAAAATCAATTACTTTTAAAAACCCGTGAAACAAAGACAGTGAAAGAGAGAGAAATTCATACAGAATTCGTTCAGGGGCTGGGATGCCACCTTTATTGACCATCTCTAGACCCACAGCTGATTGAGACATAAGGGTGGACACTCTTGGGGCTGAGAGGTTTGGTGAGGTTGGGTGAGCAAACGCAGACCCTTTAAAGTAATACTGCGTGGTACCCATCCCATGGGTCCAAAATTTCCAGGTTCAAGGGCATCTTCCTACATCGAAAACATGCATGAGAAACCCAGAAGACGGTACACCGTGTGATCGGGAAAGGTTTCTAAAACGCACCTCATTTCTCATCTCCTTGTGCTCGGGCTCGCCATTACAGCCGCTTTACTAGCAATCTCCCTCCTTGGATAATGAGCACCTTTAACCTCCTGTTCCGAACAGGTTGCAATTTGTCCTGAGGATGAACGGGAAGAGGGGGAACCAATGAGAGACTAGGTCTAGGTGTGGGGACAGGCACAGGTCACTCTATTTTCCCATCAGGAAGAAGAATTAACCACAGGCTCAGCCTGCCGCCCGGAACCACAATAGTGCCTGAAGCAATCCTGCGCTTTTGGGGCCAGCTCCCAAGAAAGCGAGTTGAAAAATGGAGCTCAGGGGCACTGCAATTCACAAACCTGCAGAGTTAGAAATGATAACTCTCGTCCACAAATATATTGAGGGAAGGCAACGAAGAGGATTTGAAAGCAAGGCAGAATTGCAGGAAACAGATTTCAGGAGGTAGATTCGAATCGCCTTTAAAGCACAGGAAAAGCGGCAAAACCTCGACCATGATGCCCTTGGCCAAAAAGGGCGTATGCGTTTTTTCCTGAATATATTCAGGAAAAAACGCATACGCCCTTTTTGGCCAACCAAGCAACCTGGAAAGGCAAATCAGCGCTACAAAGAAGTCTCGCTTCCCATCGGTCAAAAGGGCCATGCTGAATAAAGTGTCAAAACCAGAAATGCAGGACAGGCTATGGAGGTACGGGAGCCTTGCTACGCTGATGGGCGGGATGTAAATTGCCAACAGCCACTCTGGAGAAGTGTACGGTGTGTCCTGAAACATCTAAAAAACTCAGCTTAGAGAGCATAGGGCACTTCCACTCATAGGCGTATAAATTGGGAAAACTAAAAATCAGCAAGACACAGGCACCCCAAAGTTTAGGGCTGCTCTGTTGACAAGAACCTCCACTTCGTTACAACTTAAATATCCCAGGAAATAGAAAAATGGATAAAGAAGTTGTGGTCCATATGTATAATGGCATATCACTCAGCAATGAAATCAACATCATAAGGCTAGTAGCAGCATGATGAGAAGATTTAGGTACGACGACTCTAAGTGAAATAAGTCACACAGAAAAAGGCACTTATCATAAGATATCACTTATAGAGGGAATGTAAAAACCGCTACACTTGAACTGAATTACAAAACAGAACAGCGTCACACGTTTAGAAAACACACTATGGCTGCTTAACGGGAAAGGTGAGGTGGGGTGATGCATAAAACAAGGGTTTCAAATTAGCTCAGATACTGTTCCATAAACCCAATATGTAACAGACAAGACCTACTCCTTGCTCAGTGAACTGGACTCAACACCCCCTGTTCACCGCCCAAGAATATATCTGACTAGTAAGAATCTTAAAACCAATGTATTGATATCCCTCTGTAAGTGAGTCAAGTGGGTGTAAACCGGCATAAACACAGCAGTGAAAAGCAGCTAAACCCCATTATAAAAATCAATTACTTTTAAAAACCCGTGAAACAAAGACAGTGAAAGAGAGAGAAATTCTTACAAAATTCGTTCAGGGGCTGTGATGCCACCTGGATTGACCATCTCTAGACCCACAGCTGATTGAGACATAAGGGTGGACACTCTTGGGGCTGAGAGGTTTGGTGAGGTTGGGTGAGCAAACGCAGACCCTTTAAAGTAATACTGCGTGGTATCCATCCCATGGGTCCAAAATCTCCAGGTTCAAGGGCATCTTCCTACATCGAAAACATGCATGAGAAACCCAGAAGATGGTACACCGTGTGATCGGGAAAGGTTTCTAAAACGCACCTCATTTCTCATCTCCTTGTGCTCGGGCTTGCCATTACAGCCGCTTTACTAGCAATCTCCCTCCTTGGAGAATGAGCACCTTTAACCTCCTGTTCTGTACAGGTTGCAAATTTGTCCTGAGGATGAACGGGAAGAGGGGGAACCAATGAGAGACTAGGTCTAGGTGTGGGGACAGGCACAGGTCACTCTATTTTCCCATCAGGAAGAAGAATTAACCACAGGCTCAGCCTGCCGCCCGGAACCACAATAGGGCCTGAAGCAATCCTGCGCTTTTGCGGCCAGCTCCCAAGAAAGCGAGTTGAAAAATGGAGCTCAGGGGCACTGCAATTCACAAACCTGCAGAGTTAGAAATGATAACTCTCGTCCACAAATATATTGAGGGAAGGCAACGAAGAGGATTTGAAAGCAAGGCAGAATTGCAGGAAACAGATTTCAGGAGGTAGATTCGAATCGCCTTTAAAGCACAGGAAAAGCGGCAAAACCTCGACCATGATGCCCTTGGCCAAAAAGGGCGTATGCGTTTTTTCCTGAATATATTCAGGAAAAAACGCATACGCCCTTTTTGGCCAACCAAGCAACCTGGAAAGGCAAATCAGCGCTACAAAGAAGTCTCGCTTCCCATCGGTCAAAAGGGCCATGCTGAATAAAGTGTCAAAACCAGAAATGCAGGACAGGCCATGGAGAAACGGGAGCCTTGCTACGCTGATGGGCGGGATGTAAATTGCCAACAGCCACTCTGGAGAAGTGTACGGTGTGTCCTGAAACATCTAAAAAACTCAGCTTAGAGAGCATAGGGCACTTCCACTCATAGGCGTATAAATTGGGAAAACTAAAAATCAGCAAGACACAGGCACCCCAAAGTTTAGGGCTGCTCTGTTGACAAGAACCTCCACTTCATTACACCTTAAATATCCCAGGAAAGAGAAAAATGGATAAAGAAGTTGTGGTCCTTATGTACAATAGAATATCACTCAGGCATGAAATCAACATCATAAGGCTAGTAGCAGCATGATGAGAAGATTTAGGTACGACGATTCTAAGTGAAATAAGTCACACAGGAAAAGGCACTTATCATAAGATATCACTTATAGAGGGAATGTAAAAACCGCTACACTTGAACTGAATTACAAAACAGAACAGCGTCACACGTTTAGAAAACACACTATGGCTGCTTAACGGGAAAGGTGAGGTGGGGTGATGCATAACACAAGGGTTGCAAATTAGCTCAGATACTGTTCCATAAACCCAATATGTAACAGACAAGACCTACTCCTTGCTCAGTGAACTGGATTCAACACCCCCTGTTCACCGCCCAAGAATATATCTGACTAGTAAGACTCTTAAAACCAATGTATTGATATCTCTCTGTAAGTGAGTCAAGTGGGTGTAAAGCGGCATAAACACAGCAGTGAAAAGCAGCTAAACCCCATTATAAAAATCAATTACTTTTAAAAACCCGTGAAACAAAGACAGTGAAAGAGAGAGAAATTCATACAGAATTCGTTCAGGGGCTGGGATGCCACCTTTATTGACCATCTCTAGACCCACAGCTGATTGAGACATAAGGGTGGACACTCTTGGGGCTGAGAGGTTTGGTGAGGTTGGGTGAGCAAACGCAGACCCTTTAAAGTAATACTGCGTGGTACCCATCCCATGGGTCCAAAATCTCCAGGTTCAAGGGCATCTTCCTACATCGAAAACATGCATGAGAAACCCAGAAGACGGTACACCGTGTGATCGGGAAAGGTTTCTAAAACGCACCTCATTTCTCATCTCCTTGTGCTCGGGCTCACCATTACAGCCGCTTTACTAGCAATCTCCCTCCTTGGATAATGAGCACCTTTAACCTCCTGTTCCGAACAGGTTGCAATTTGTCCTGAGGATGAACGGGAAGAGGGGGAACCAATGAGAGACTAGGTCTAGGTGTGGGGACAGGCACAGGTCACTCTATTTTCCCATCAGGAAGAAGAATTAACCACAGGCTCAGCCTGCCGCCCGGAACCACAATAGGGCCTGAAGCAATCCTGCGCTTTTGGGGCCAGCTCCCAAGAAAGCGAGTTGAAAAATGGAGCTCAGGGGCACTGCAATTCACAAACCTGCAGAGTTAGAAATGATAACTCTCGTCCACAAATATATTGAGGGAAGGCAACGAAGAGGATTTGAAAGCAAGGCAGAATTGCAGGAAACAGATTTCAGGAGGTAGATTCGAATCGCCTTTAAAGCACAGGAAAAGCGGCAAAACCTCGACCATGATGCCCTTGGCCAAAAAGGGCGTATGCGTTTTTTCCTGAATATATTCAGGAAAAAACGCATACGCCCTTTTTGGCCAACCAAGCAACCTGGAAAGGCAAATCAGCGCTACAAAGAAGTCTCGCTTCCCATCGGTCAAAAGGGCCATGCTGAATAAAGTGTCAAAACCAGAAATGCAGGACAGGCCATGGAGGTACGGGAGCCTTGCTACGCTGATGGGCGGGATGTAAATTGCCAACAGCCACTCTGGAGAAGTGTACGGTGTGTCCTGAAACATCTAAAAAACTCAGCTTAGAGAGCATAGGGCACTTCCACTCATAGGCGTATAAATTGGGAAAACTAAAAATCAGCAAGACACAGGCACCCCAAAGTTTAGGGCTGCTCTGTTGACAAGAACCTCCACTTCGTTACAACTTAAATATCCCAGGAAATAGAAAAATGGATAAAGAAGTTGTGGTCCATATGTATAATGGCATATCACTCAGCAATGAAATCAACATCATAAGGCTAGTAGCAGCATGATGAGACGATTTAGGTACGACGATTCTAAGTGCCATAAGTCACACAGAAAAAGGCACTTATCATAAGATATCACTTATAGAGGGAATGTAAAAACCGCTACACTTGAACTGAATTACAAAACAGAACAGCGTCACACGTTTAGGAAACACACTATGGCTGCTTAACGGGAAAGGTGAGGTGGGGTGATGCATAACACAAGGGTTTCAAATTAGCTCAGATACCGTTCCATAAACCCAATATGTAACAGACAAGACCTACTCCTTGCTCAGTGAACTGGATTCAACACCCCCTGTTCACCGCCCAAGAATATATCTGACTAGTAAGACTCTTAAAACCAATGTATTGATATCTCTCTGTAAGTGAGTCAAGTGGGTCTAAAGCGGCATAAACACAGCAGTGAAAAGCAGCTAAACCCCATTATAAAAATCAATTACTTTTAAAAACCCGTGAAACAAAGACAGTGAAAGAGAGAGAAATTCATACAGAATTCGTTCAGGGGCTGGGATGCCACCTTTATTGACCATCTCTAGACCCACAGCTGATTGAGACATAAGGGTGGACACTCTTGGGGCTGAGAGGTTTGGTGAGGTTGGGTGAGCAAACGCAGACCCTTTAAAGTAATACTGCGTGGTATCCATCCCATGGGTCCCAAATCTCCAGCTTCAAGGGCATCTTCCTACATCAAAAACATGCATGAGAAACCCAGAAGATGGTACACCATGTGATCGGGAAAGATGTCTAAAACGCACCTCATTTCTCATCTCCTTGTGCTCGGGATCGCCATTCCAGCCGCTTTACTAGCAATCTCCCTCCTTGGAGAATGAGCACCTTTAACCTCCTGTTCCGTACAGGTTGCAATTTGTCCTGAGGATGAACGGGAAGAGGGGGAACCAATGAGAGACTAGGTCTAGGTGTGGGGACAGGCACAGGTCACTCTATTTTCCCATCAGGAAGAAGAATTAACCACAGGCTCAGCCTGCCGCCCGGAACCACAATAGGGCCTGAAGCAATCCTGCGCTTTTGCGGCCAGCTCCCAAGAAAGCGAGTTGAAAAATGGAGCTCAGGGGCACTGCAATTCACAAACCTGCAGAGTTAGAAATGATAACTCTCGTCCACAAATATATTGAGGGAAGGCAACGAAGAGGATTTGAAAGCAAGGCAGAATTGCAGGAAACAGATTTCAGGAGGTAGATTCGAATCGCCTTTAAAGCACAGGAAAAGCGGCAAAACCTCGACCATGATGCCCTTGGCCAAAAAGGGCGTATGCGTTTTTTCCTGAATATATTCAGGAAAAAACGCATACGCCCTTTTTGGCCAACCAAGCAACCTGGAAAGGCAAATCAGCGCTACAAAGAAGTCTCGCTTCCCATCGGTCAAAAGGGCCATGCTGAATAAAGTGTCAAAACCAGAAATGCAGGACAGGCCATGGAGAAACGGGAGCCTTGCTACGCTGATGGGCGTGATGTAAATTGCCAACAGCCACTCTGGAGAAGTGTACGGTGTGTCCTGAAACATCTAAAAAACTCAGCTTAGAGAGCATAGGGCACTTCCACTCATAGGCGTATAAATTGGGAAAACTAAAAATCAGCAAGACACAGGCACCCCAAAGTTTAGGGCTGCTCTGTTGACAAGAACCTCCACTTCATTACACCTTAAATATCCCAGGAAAGAGAAAAATGGATAAAGAAGTTGTGGTCCTTATGTACAATGGAATATCACTCAGGCATGAAATCAACATCATAAGGCTAGTAGCAGCATGATGAGAAGATTTAGGTACGACGATTCTAAGTGAAATAAGTCACACAGGAAAAGGCACTTATCATAAGATATCACTTATAGAGGGAATGTAAAAACCGCTACACTTGAACTGAATTACAAAACAGAACAGCGTCACACGTTTAGAAAACATACTATGGCTGCTTAACGGGAAAGGTGAGGTGGGGTGATGCATAACACAAGGGTTTCAAATTAGCTCAGATACTGTTCCATAAACCCAATATGTAACAGACAAGACCTACTCCTTGCTCAGTGAACTGGATTCAACACCCCCTGTTCACCGCCCAAGAATATATCTGACTAGTAAGACTCTTAAAACCAATGTATTGATATCTCTCTGTAAGTGAGTCAAGTGGGTGTAAAGCGGCATAAACACAGCAGTGAAAAGCAGCTAAACCCCATTATAAAAATCAATTACTTTTAAAAACCCGTGAAACAAAGACAGTGAAAGAGAGAGAAATTCATACAGAATTCGTTCAGGGGCTGGGATGCCACCTTTATTGACCATCTCTAGACCCACAGCTGATTGAGACATAAGGGTGGACACTCTTGGGGCTGAGAGGTTTGGTGAGGTTGGGTGAGCAAACGCAGACCCTTTAAAGTAATACTGCGTGGTACCCATCCCATGGGTCCAAAATCTCCAGGTTCAAGGGCATCTTCCTACATCGAAAACATGCATGAGAAACCCAGAAGACGGTACACCGTGTGATCGGGAAAGGTTTCTAAAACGCACCTCATTTCTCATCTCCTTGTGCTCGGGCTCGCCATTACAGCCGCTTTACTAGCAATCTCCCTCCTTGGATAATGAGCACCTTTAACCTCCTGTTCCGAACAGGTTGCAATTTGTCCTGAGGATGAACGGGAAGAGGGGGAACCAATGAGAGACTAGGTCTAGGTGTGGGGACAGGCACAGGTCACTCTATTTTCCCATCAGGAAGAAGAATTAACCACAGGCTCAGCCTGCCGCCCGGAACCACAATAGGGCCTGAAGCAATCCTGCGCTTTTGCGGCCAGCTCCCAAGAAAGCGAGTTGAAAAATGGAGCTCAGGGGCACTGCAATTCACAAACCTGCAGAGTTAGAAATGATAACTCTCGTCCACAAATATATTGAGGGAAGGCAACGAAGAGGATTTGAAAGCAAGGCAGAATTGCAGGAAACAGATTTCAGGAGGTAGATTCGAATCGCCTTTAAAGCACAGGAAAAGCGGCAAAACCTCGACCATGATGCCCTTGGCCAAAAAGGGCGTATGCGTTTTTTCCTGAATATATTCAGGAAAAAACGCATACGCCCTTTTTGGCCAACCAAGCAACCTGGAAAGGCAAATCAGCGCTACAAAGAAGTCTCGCTTCCCATCGGTCAAAAGGGCCATGCTGAATAAAGTGTCAAAACCAGAAATGCAGGACAGGCCATGGAGGTACGGGAGCCTTGCTACGCTGATGGGCGGGATGTAAATTGCCAACAGCCACTCTGGAGAAGTGTACGGTGTGTCCTGAAACATCTAAAAAACTCAGCTTAGAGAGCATAGGGCACTTCCACTCATAGGCGTATAAATTGGGAAAACTAAAAATCAGCAAGACACAGGCACCCCAAAGTTTAGGGCTGCTCTGTTGACAAGAACCTCCACTTCGTTACAACTTAAATATCCCAGGAAATAGAAAAATGGATAAAGAAGTTGTGGTCCATATGTATAATGGCATATCACTCAGCAATGAAATCAACATCATAAGGCTAGTAGCAGCATGATGAGAAGATTTAGGTACGACGACTCTAAGTGAAATAAGTCACACAGAAAAAGGCACTTATCATAAGCTATCACTTATAGAGGGAATGTAAAAACCGCTACACTTGAACTGAATTACAAAACAGAACAGCGTCACACGTTTAGAAAACACACTATGGCTGCTTAACGGGAAAGGTGAGGTGGGGTGATGCATAAAACAAGGGTTTCAAATTAGCTCAGATACTGTTCCATAAACCCAATATGTAACAGTCAAGACCTACTCCTTGCTCAGTGAACTGGACTCAACACCCCCTGTTCACCGCCCAAGAATATATCTGACTAGTAAGAATCTTAAAACCAATGTATTGATATCCCTCTGTAACTGAGTCAAGTGGGTGTAAACCGGCATAAACACAGCAGTGAAAAGCAGCTAAACCCCATTATAAAAATCAATTACTTTTAAAAACCCGTGAAACAAAGACAGTGAAAGAGAGAGAAATTCTTACAAAATTCGTTCAGGGGCTGTGATGCCACCTGGATTGACCATCTCTAGACCCACAGCTGATTGAGACATAAGGGTGGACACTCTTCGGGCTGAGAGGTTTGGTGAGGTTGGGTGAGCAAACGCAGACCCTTTAAAGTAATACTGCGTGGTATCCATCCCATGGGTCCAAAATCTCCAGGTTCAAGGGCATCTTCCTACATCGAAAACATGCATGAGAAACCCAGAAGATGGTACACCGTGTGATCGGGAAAGGTTTCTAAAACGCACCTCATTTCTCATCTCCTTGTGCTCGGGCTTGCCATTACAGCCGTTTACTAGCAATCTCCCTCCTTGGAGAATGAGCACCTTTAACCTCCTGTTCTGTACAGGTTGCAAATTTGTCCTGAGGATGAACGGGAAGAGGGGGAACCAATGAGAGACTAGGTCTAGGTGTGGGGACAGGCACAGGTCACTCTATTTTCCCATCAGGAAGAAGAATTAACCACAGGCTCAGCCTGCCGCCCGGAACCACAATAGGGCCTGAAGCAATCCTGCGCTTTTGGGGCCAGCTCCCAAGAAAGCGAGTTGAAAAATGGAGCTCAGGGGCACTGCAATTCACAAACCTGCAGAGTTAGAAATGATAACTCTCGTCCACAAATATATTGAGGGAAGGCAACGAAGAGGATTTGAAAGCAAGGCAGAATTGCAGGAAACAGATTTCAGGAGGTAGATTCGAATCGCCTTTAAAGCACAGGAAAAGCGGCAAAACCTCGACCATGATGCCCTTGGCCAAAAAGGGCGTATGCGTTTTTTCCTGAATATATTCAGGAAAAAACGCATACGCCCTTTTTGGCCAACCAAGCAACCTGGAAAGGCAAATCAGCGCTACAAAGAAGTCTCGCTTCCCATCGGTCAAAAGGGCCATGCTGAATAAAGTGTCAAAACCAGAAATGCAGGACAGGCCATGGAGAAATGGGAGCCTTGCTACGCTGATGAGCGGGATGTAAATTGCCAACAGCCACTCTGGAGAAGTGTACGGTGTGTCCTGAAACATCTAAAAAACTCAGCTTAGAGAGCATAGGGCACTTCCACTCATGGGCGTATAAATTGGGAAAACTAAAAATCAGCAAGACACAGGCACCCCAAAGTTTAGGGCTGCTCTGTTGACAAGAACCTCCACTTCGTTACACCTTAAATATCCCAGGAAAGAGAAAAATGGATAAGGAAGTTGTGGTCCTTATGTACAATGGCATATCACTCAGCCATGAAATTAACGTCATAAGGCTAGTAGCACCATGATGAGAGGATTTAGGAACGACGATTCTAAGTGAAATAAGTCACACAGAAAAAGACACTTATCATAAGATATCACTTAGAGAGGGAATGTAAAAACCGCTACACTTGAACTGAATTACAAAACAGAACAGCGTCACACGTTTAGAAGACACACTATGGCTGCTTAACGGGAAAGGTGAGGTGGGGTGATGCATAAAACAAGGGTTTCAAATTAGCTCAGATACCGTTCCATAAACCCAATATGTAATAGACAAGACCTACTCCTTGCTCAGTGAACTGGACTCAACACCCCCTGTTCACCGCCCAAGAATATATCTGACTAGTAAGAATCTTAAAACCAATGTATTGATATCCCTCTGTAAGTGAGTCAAGTGGGTGTAAACCGGCATAAACACAGCAGTGAAAAGCAGCTAAACCCCATTATAAAAATCAATTACTTTTAAAAACCCGTGAAACAAAGACAGTGAAAGAGAGAGAAATTCTTACAAAATTCGTTCAGGGGCTGTGATGCCACCTGGATTGACCATCTCTAGACCCACAGCTGATTGAGACATAAGGGTGGACACTCTTGGGGCTGAGAGGTTTGGTGAGGTTGGGTGAGCAAACGCAGACCCTTTAAAGTAATACTGCGTGGTATCCATCCCATGGGTCCAAAATCTCCAGGTTCAATGGCATCTTCCTACATCTAAAACATGCATGAGAAACCCAGAAGATGGTACACCGTGTGATCGGGAAAGGTTTCTAAAACGCACCTCATTTCTCATCTCCTTGTGCTCGGGCTCGCCATTACAGCCGCTTTACTAGCAATCTCCCTCCTTGGAGAATGAGCACCTTTAACCTCCTGTTCTGTACAGGTTGAAAATTTGTCCTGAGGATGAACGGGAAGAGGGGGAAACAATGAGAGACTAGGTCTAGGTGTGGGGACAGGCACAGGTCACTCTATTTTCCCATCAGGAAGAAGAATTAACCACAGGCTCAGCCTGCCGCCCGGAACCACAATAGGGCCTGAAGCAATCCTGCGCTTTTGGGGCCAGCTCCCAAGAAAGCGAGTTGAAAAATGGAGCTCAGGGGCACTGCAATTCACAAACCTGCAGAGTTAGAAATGATAACTCTCGTCCACAAATATATTGAGGGAAGGCAACGAAGAGGATTTGAAAGCAAGGCAGAATTGCAGGAAACAGATTTCAGGAGGTAGATTCGAATCGCCTTTAAAGCACAGGAAAAGCGGCAAAACCTCGACCATGATGCCCTTGGCCAAAAAGGGCGTATGCGTTTTTTCCTGAATATATTCAGGAAAAAACGCATACGCCCTTTTTGGCCAACCAAGCAACCTGGAAAGGCAAATCAGCGCTACAAAGAAGTCTCGCTTCCCATCGGTCAAAAGGGCCATGCTGAATAAAGTGTCAAAACCAGAAATGCAGGACAGGCCATGGAGAAACGGGAGCCTTGCTACGCTGATGGGCGTGATGTAAATTGCCAACAGCCACTCTGGAGAAGTGTACGGTGTGTCCTGAAACATCTAAAAAACTCAGCTTAGAGAGCATAGGGCACTTCCACTCATAGGCGTATAAATTGGGAAAACTAAAAATCAGCAAGACACAGGCACCCCAAAGTTTAGGGCTGCTCTGTTGACAAGAACCTCCACTTCATTACACCTTAAATATCCCAGGAAAGAGAAAAATGGATAAAGAAGTTGTGGTCCTTATGTACAATGGAATATCACTCAGGCATGAAATCAACATCATAAGGCTAGTAGCAGCATGATGAGAAGATTTAGGTACGACGATTCTAAGTGAAATAAGTCACACAGGAAAAGGCACTTATCATAAGATATCACTTATAGAGGGAATGTAAAAACCGCTACACTTGAACTGAATTACAAAACAGAACAGCGTCACACGTTTAGAAAACATACTATGGCTGCTTAACGGGAAAGGTGAGGTGGGGTGATGCATAACACAAGGGTTTCAAATTAGCTCAGATACTGTTCCATAAACCCAATATGTAACAGACAAGACCTACTCCTTGCTCAGTGAACTGGATTCAACACCCCCTGTTCACCGCCCAAGAATATATCTGACTAGTAAGACTCTTAAAACCAATGTATTGATATCTCTCTGTAAGTGAGTCAAGTGGGTGTAAAGCGGCATAAACACAGCAGTGAAAAGCAGCTAAACCCCATTATAAAAATCAATTACTTTTAAAAACCCGTGAAACAAAGACAGTGAAAGAGAGAGAAATTCATACAGAATTCGTTCAGGGGCTGGGATGCCACCTTTATTGACCATCTCTAGACCCACAGCTGATTGAGACATAAGGGTGGACACTCTTGGGGCTGAGAGGTTTGGTGAGGTTGGGTGAGCAAACGCAGACCCTTTAAAGTAATACTGCGTGGTACCCATCCCATGGGTCCAAAATCTCCAGGTTCAAGGGCATCTTCCTACATCGAAAACATGCATGAGAAACCCAGAAGACGGTACACCGTGTGATCGGGAAAGGTTTCTAAAACGCACCTCATTTCTCATCTCCTTGTGCTCGGGCTCGCCATTACAGCCGCTTTACTAGCAATCTCCCTCCTTGGATAATGAGCACCTTTAACCTCCTGTTCCGAACAGGTTGCAATTTGTCCTGAGGATGAACGGGAAGAGGGGGAACCAATGAGAGACTAGGTCTAGGTGTGGGGACAGGCACAGGTCACTCTATTTTCCCATCAGGAAGAAGAATTAACCACAGGCTCAGCCTGCCGCCCGGAACCACAATAGGGCCTGAAGCAATCCTGCGCTTTTGCGGCCAGCTCCCAAGAAAGCGAGTTGAAAAATGGAGCTCAGGGGCACTGCAATTCACAAACCTGCAGAGTTAGAAATGATAACTCTCGTCCACAAATATATTGAGGGAAGGCAACGAAGAGGATTTGAAAGCAAGGCAGAATTGCAGGAAACAGATTTCAGGAGGTAGATTCGAATCGCCTTTAAAGCACAGGAAAAGCGGCAAAACCTCGACCATGATGCCCTTGGCCAAAAAGGGCGTATGCGTTTTTTCCTGAATATATTCAGGAAAAAACGCATACGCCCTTTTTGGCCAACCAAGCAACCTGGAAAGGCAAATCAGCGCTACAAAGAAGTCTCGCTTCCCATCGGTCAAAAGGGCCATGCTGAATAAAGTGTCAAAACCAGAAATGCAGGACAGGCCATGGAGGTACGGGAGCCTTGCTACGCTGATGGGCGGGATGTAAATTGCCAACAGCCACTCTGGAGAAGTGTACGGTGTGTCCTGAAACATCTAAAAAACTCAGCTTAGAGAGCATAGGGCACTTCCACTCATAGGCGTATAAATTGGGAAAACTAAAAATCAGCAAGACACAGGCACCCCAAAGTTTAGGGCTGCTCTGTTGACAAGAACCTCCACTTCGTTACAACTTAAATATCCCAGGAAATAGAAAAATGGATAAAGAAGTTGTGGTCCATATGTATAATGGCATATCACTCAGCAATGAAATCAACATCATAAGGCTAGTAGCAGCATGATGAGAAGATTTAGGTACGACGACTCTAAGTGAAATAAGTCACACAGAAAAAGGCACTTATCATAAGCTATCACTTATAGAGGGAATGTAAAAACCGCTACACTTGAACTGAATTACAAAACAGAACAGCGTCACACGTTTAGAAAACACACTATGGCTGCTTAACGGGAAAGGTGAGGTGGGGTGATGCATAAAACAAGGGTTTCAAATTAGCTCAGATACTGTTCCATAAACCCAATATGTAACAGTCAAGACCTACTCCTTGCTCAGTGAACTGGACTCAACACCCCCTGTTCACCGCCCAAGAATATATCTGACTAGTAAGAATCTTAAAACCAATGTATTGATATCCCTCTGTAACTGAGTCAAGTGGGTGTAAACCGGCATAAACACAGCAGTGAAAAGCAGCTAAACCCCATTATAAAAATCAATTACTTTTAAAAACCCGTGAAACAAAGACAGTGAAAGAGAGAGAAATTCTTACAAAATTCGTTCAGGGGCTGTGATGCCACCTGGATTGACCATCTCTAGACCCACAGCTGATTGAGACATAAGGGTGGACACTCTTCGGGCTGAGAGGTTTGGTGAGGTTGGGTGAGCAAACGCAGACCCTTTAAAGTAATACTGCGTGGTATCCATCCCATGGGTCCAAAATCTCCAGGTTCAAGGGCATCTTCCTACATCGAAAACATGCATGAGAAACCCAGAAGATGGTACACCGTGTGATCGGGAAAGGTTTCTAAAACGCACCTCATTTCTCATCTCCTTGTGCTCGGGCTTGCCATTACAGCCGTTTACTAGCAATCTCCCTCCTTGGAGAATGAGCACCTTTAACCTCCTGTTCTGTACAGGTTGCAAATTTGTCCTGAGGATGAACGGGAAGAGGGGGAACCAATGAGAGACTAGGTCTAGGTGTGGGGACAGGCACAGGTCACTCTATTTTCCCATCAGGAAGAAGAATTAACCACAGGCTCAGCCTGCCGCCCGGAACCACAATAGGGCCTGAAGCAATCCTGCGCTTTTGGGGCCAGCTCCCAAGAAAGCGAGTTGAAAAATGGAGCTCAGGGGCACTGCAATTCACAAACCTGCAGAGTTAGAAATGATAACTCTCGTCCACAAATATATTGAGGGAAGGCAACGAAGAGGATTTGAAAGCAAGGCAGAATTGCAGGAAACAGATTTCAGGAGGTAGATTCGAATCGCCTTTAAAGCACAGGAAAAGCGGCAAAACCTCGACCATGATGCCCTTGGCCAAAAAGGGCGTATGCGTTTTTTCCTGAATATATTCAGGAAAAAACGCATACGCCCTTTTTGGCCAACCAAGCAACCTGGAAAGGCAAATCAGCGCTACAAAGAAGTCTCGCTTCCCATCGGTCAAAAGGGCCATGCTGAATAAAGTGTCAAAACCAGAAATGCAGGACAGGCCATGGAGAAATGGGAGCCTTGCTACGCTGATGAGCGGGATGTAAATTGCCAACAGCCACTCTGGAGAAGTGTACGGTGTGTCCTGAAACATCTAAAAAACTCAGCTTAGAGAGCATAGGGCACTTCCACTCATGGGCGTATAAATTGGGAAAACTAAAAATCAGCAAGACACAGGCACCCCAAAGTTTAGGGCTGCTCTGTTGACAAGAACCTCCACTTCGTTACACCTTAAATATCCCAGGAAAGAGAAAAATGGATAAGGAAGTTGTGGTCCTTATGTACAATGGCATATCACTCAGCCATGAAATTAACGTCATAAGGCTAGTAGCACCATGATGAGAGGATTTAGGAACGACGATTCTAAGTGAAATAAGTCACACAGAAAAAGACACTTATCATAAGATATCACTTAGAGAGGGAATGTAAAAACCGCTACACTTGAACTGAATTACAAAACAGAACAGCGTCACACGTTTAGAAGACACACTATGGCTGCTTAACGGGAAAGGTGAGGTGGGGTGATGCATAAAACAAGGGTTTCAAATTAGCTCAGATACCGTTCCATAAACCCAATATGTAATAGACAAGACCTACTCCTTGCTCAGTGAACTGGACTCAACACCCCCTGTTCACCGCCCAAGAATATATCTGACTAGTAAGAATCTTAAAACCAATGTATTGATATCCCTCTGTAAGTGAGTCAAGTGGGTGTAAACCGGCATAAACACAGCAGTGAAAAGCAGCTAAACCCCATTATAAAAATCAATTACTTTTAAAAACCCGTGAAACTAAGACAGTGAAAGAGAGAGAAATTCTTACAAAATTCGTTCAGGGGCTGTGATGCCACCTGGATTGACCATCTCTAGACCCACAGCTGATTGAGACATAAGGGTGGACACTCTTGGGGCTGAGAGGTTTGGTGAGGTTGGGTGAGCAAACGCAGACCCTTTAAAGTAATACTGCGTGGTATCCATCCCATGGGTCCAAAATCTCCAGGTTCAAGGGCATCTTCCTACATCTAAAACATGCATGAGAAACCCAGAAGATGGTACACCGTGTGATCGGGAAAGGTTTCTAAAACGCACCTCATTTCTCATCTCCTTGTGCTCGGGCTCGCCATTACAGCCGCTTTACTAGCAATCTCCCTCCTTGGAGAATGAGCACCTTTAACCTCCTGTTCTGTACAGGTTGAAAATTTGTCCTGAGGATGAACGGGAAGAGGGGGAAACAATGAGAGACTAGGTCTAAGTGTGGGGACAGGCACAGGTCAATCTATTTTCCCATCAGGAAGAAGAATTAACCACAGGCTCAGCCTGCCGCCCGGAACCACAATAGGGCCTGAAGCAATCCTGCGCTTTTGCGGCCAGCTCCCAAGAAAGCGAGTTGAAAAATGGAGCTCAGGGGCACTGCAATTCACAACCCTGCAGAGTTATAAATGATAACTCTCATCCACAAATATATTGAGGGAAGGCAACGAAGAGGATTTGAAAGCAAGGCAGAATTGCAGGAAACAGATTTCAGGAGGTAGAGTCGAATCGCCTTTAAAGCACAGGAAAAGCGGCAAAACCTCGACCATGATGCCCTTGGCCAAAAAGGGCGTATGCGTTTTTTCCTGAATATATTCAGGAAAAAACGCATACGCCCTTTTTGGCCAACCAAGCAACCTGGAAAGGCAAATCAGCGCCACAAAGAAGTCTCGCTTCCCATCGGTCAAAAGGGCCATGCTGAATAAAGTGTCAAAACCAGAAATGCAGGACAGGCCATGGAGAAACGGGAGCCTTGCTACGCTGATGGGCGGGGATGTAAATTGCCAACAGCCACTCTGCAGAAGTGTACAGTGTGTCCTGAAACATCTAAAAAACTCAGCTTAGAGAGCATAGGGCAGTTCCACTCATGGGCGTATAAATTGGGAAAACTAAAAATCAGCAAGACACAGGCACCCCAAAGTTTAGGGCTGCTCTGTTGACAAGAACCTCCACTTCATTACACCTTAAATATCCCAGGAAAGAGAAAAATGGATAAAGAAGTTGTGGTCCTTATGTACAATGGAATGTCACTCAGGCATGAAATCAACATCATAAGGCTAGTAGCAGCATGATGAGAAGATTTAGGTACGACGATTGTAAGTGCCATAAGTCACACAGAAAAAGACACTTATCATAAGATATCACTTATAGAGGGAATGTAAAAACCGCTACACTTGAACTGAATTACAAAACAGAACAGCGTCACACGTTTAGGAAACACACTATGGCTGCTTAACGGGAAAGGTGAGGTGGGGTGATGCATAACACAAGGGTTTCAAATTAGCTCAGATACTGTTCCATAAACCCAATATGTAACAGACAAGACCTACTCCTTGCTCAGTGAACTGGATTCAACACCCCCTGTTCACCGCCCAAGAATATATCTGACTAGTAAGACTCTTAAAACCAATGTATTGATATCTCTCTGTAAGTGAGTCAAGTGGGTCTAAAGCGGCATAAACACAGCAGTGAAAAGCAGCTAAACCCCATTATAAAAATCAATTACTTTTAAAAACCCGTGAAACAAAGACAGTGAAAGAGAGAGAAATTCATACAGAATTCGTTCAGGGGCTGGGATGCCACCTTTATTGACCATCTCTAGACCCACAGCTGATTGAGACATAAGGGTGGACACTCTTGGGGCTGAGAGGTTTGGTGAGGTTGGGTGAGCAAACGCAGACCCTTTAAAGTAATACTGCGTGGTATCCATCCCATGGGTCCCAAATCTCCAGCTTCAAGGGCATCTTCCTACATCAAAAACATGCATGAGAAACCCAGAAGATGGTACACCATGTGATCGGGAAAGATGTCTAAAACGCACCTCATTTCTCATCTCCTTGTGCTCGGGTTCGCCATTACAGCCGCTTTACTAGCAATCTCCCTCCTTGGAGAATGAGCACCTTTAACCTCCTGTTCCGTACAGGTTGCAATTTGTCCTGAGGATGAACGGGAAGAGGGGGAACCAATGAGAGACTAGGTCTAGGTGTGGGGACAGGCACAGGTCACTCTATTTTCCCATCAGGAAGAAGAATTAACCACAGGCTCAGCCTGCCGCCCGGAACCACAATAGGGCCTGAAGCAATCCTGCGCTTTTGGGGCCAGCTCCCAAGAAAGCGAGTTGAAAAATGGAGCTCAGGGGCACTGCAATTCACAAACCTGCAGAGTTATAAATGTTAACTCTCGTCCACAAATATACTGAGGGAAGGCAACGAAGAGGATTTGAAAGCAAGGCAGAATTGCAGGAAACAGATTTCAGGAGGTAGATTCGAATCGCCTTTAAAGCACAGGAAAAGCGGCAAAACTTCGACAATGATGCCCTTGGCCAAAAAGGGCGTATGCGTTTTTTCCTGAATATATTCAGGAAAAAACGCATACGCCCTTTTTGGCCAACCAAGCAACCTGGAAAGGCAAATCAGCGCTACAAAGAAGTCTCGCTTCCCATCGGTCAAAAGGGCCATGCTGAATAAAGTGTCAAAACCAGAAATGCAGGACAGGCCATGGAGGTACGGGAGCCTTGCTACGCTGATGGGCGGGATGTAAATTGCCAACAGCCACTCTGGAGAAGTGTACGGTGTGTCCTGAAACATCTAAAAAACTCAGCTTAGAGAGCATAGGGCACTTCCACTCATAGGCGTATAAATTGGGAAAACTAAAAATCAGCAAGACACAGGCACCCCAAAGTTTAGGGCTGCTCTGTTGACAAGAACCTCCACTTCGTTACAACTTAAATATCCCAGGAAATAGAAAAATGGATAAAGAAGTTGTGGTCCATATGTATAATGGCATATCACTCAGCAATGAAATCAACATCATAAGGCTAGTAGCAGCATGATGAGAAGATTTAGGTACGACGACTCTAAGTGAAATAAGTCACACAGAAAAAGGCACTTATCATAAGATATCACTTATAGAGGGAATGTAAAAACCGCTACACTTGAACTGAATTACAAAACAGAACAGCGTCACACGTTTAGAAAACACACTATGGCTGCTTAACGGGAAAGGTGAGGTGGGGTGATGCATAAAACAAGGGTTTCAAATTAGCTCAGATACTGTTCCATAAACCCAATATGTAACAGTCAAGACCTACTCTTTGCTCAGTGAACTGGACTCAACACCCCCTGTTCACCGCCCAAGAATATATCTGACTAGTAAGAATCTTAAAACCAATGTATTGATATCCCTCTGTAACTGAGTCAAGTGGGTGTAAACCGGCATAAACACAGCAGTGAAAAGCAGCTAAACCCCATTATAAAAATCAATTACTTTTAAAAACCCGTGAAACAAAGACAGTGAAAGAGAGAGAAATTCTTACAAAATTCGTTCAGGGGCTGTGATGCCACCTGGATTGACCATCTCTAGACCCACAGCTGATTGAGACATAAGGGTGGACACTCTTGGGGCTGAGAGGTTTGGTGAGGTTGGGTGAGCAAACGCAGACCCTTTAAAGTAATACTGCGTGGTATCCATCCCATGGGTCCAAAATCTCCAGGTTCAAGGGCATCTTCCTACATCGAAAACATGCATGAGAAACCCAGAAGATGGTACACCGTGTGATCGGGAAAGGTTTCTAAAACGCACCTCATTTCTCATCTCCTTGTGCTCGGGCTTGCCATTACAGCTGCTTTACTAGCAATCTCCCTCCTTGGAGAATGAGCACCTTTAACCTCCTGTTCCGTACAGGTTGCAAATTTGTCCTGAGGATGAACGGGAAGAGGGGGAACCAATGAGAGACTAGGTCTAGGTGTGGGGACAGGCACAGGTCACTCTATTTTCCCATCAGGAAGAAGAATTAACCACAGGCTCAGCCTGCCGCCCGGAACCACAATAGGGCCTGAAGCAATCCTGCGCTTTTGGGGCCAGCTCCCAAGAAAGCGAGTTGAAAAATGGAGCTCAGGGGCACTGCAATTCACAAACCTGCAGAGTTATAAATGTTAACTCTCGTCCACAAATATACTGAGGGAAGGCAACGAAGAGGATTTGAAAGCAAGGCAGAATTGCAGGAAACAGATTTCAGGAGGTAGATTCGAATCGCCTTTAAAGCACAGGAAAAGCGGCAAAACCTCGACCATGATGCCCTTGGGCAAAAAGGGCGTATGCGTTTTTTCCTGAATATATTCAGGAAAAAACGCATACGCCCTTTTTGGCCAACCAAGCAACCTGGAAAGGCAAATCAGCGCTACAAAGAAGTCTCGCTTCCCATCGGTCAAAAGGGCCATGCTGAATAAAGTGTCAAAACCAGAAATGCAGAACAGGCCATGGAGGTACGGTAGCCTTGCTACGCTGATGGGCGGGATGTAAATTGCCAACAGCCACTCTGGAGAAGTGTACGGTGTGTCCTGAAACATCTAAAAAACTCAGCTTAGAGAGCATAGTGCACTTCCACTCATGGGCGTATAAATTGGGAAAACTAAAAATCAGCAAGACACAGGCACCCCAAAGTTTAGGGCTGCTCTGTTGACAAGAACCTCCACTTCATTACACCTTAAATATCCCAGGAAAGAGAAAAATGGATAAAGAAGTTGTGATCCTTATGTACAATGGAATATCACTCAGGCATGAAATCAACATCATAAGGCTAGTAGCAGCATGATGAGAAGATTTAGGTACGACGATTCTAAGTGAAATAAGTCACACAGAAAAAGGCACTTATCATAAGATATCACTTATAGAGGGAATGTAAAAACCGCTACACTTGAACTGAATTACAAAACAGAACAGCGTCACACGTTTAGAAAACACACTATGGCTGCTTAACTGGAAAGGTGAGGTGGGGTGATGCATAAAACAAGGGTTTCAAATTAGCTCAGATACCGTTCCATAAACCCAATATGTAATAGACAAGACCTACTCCTTGCTCAGTGAACTGGACTCAACACCCCCTGTTCACCGCCCAAGAATATATCTGACTAGTAGGACTCTTAAAACCAATGTATTGATATCCCTGTGTAAGTGAGTCAAGTGGGTGTAAAGCGGCATAAACCCAGCAGTGAAAAGCAGCTAAACCCCATTATAAAAATCAATTACTTTTAAAAACCCGTGAAACAAAGACAGTGAAAGAGAGAGAAATTCATACAGAATTCGTTCAGGGGCTGGGATGCCACCTTTATTGACCATCTCTAGACCCACAGCTGATTGAGTCATAAGGGTGGACACTCTTGGGGCTGAGAGGTTTGGTGAGGTTGGGTGAGCAAACGCAGACCCTTTAAAGTAATACTGCGTGGTATCCATCCCATGGGTCCAAAATCTCCAGGTTCAAGGGCATCTTCCTACATCGAAAACATGCATGAGAAACCCAGAAGATGGTACACCGTGTGATCGGGAAAGGTTTCTAAAACGCACCTCAGTTCTCATCTCCTTGTGCTGGGGTTGGCCATTACAGCCGCTTTACTAGCAATCTCCCTCCTTGGAGAATCAGCCCCTTTAACCTTCTGTTCCCTACAGGTTGCAATTTGTCCTGAGGATAAACGGGAAGAGGGGGAACCAATGAGAGACTAGCTCTAGGTATTGGGACAGCCACATGTCACTCTAATTTCCCATCAGGAAGAAGGATTAACCACAGGCTCAGCCTGCCGCCCGGAAGCAGAACAGGGCCTGAAGCAATCCTGTGCTTTTGCGGCCAGCTCCCAAAAAAGCGAGTTGAAAAATGGAGCTCAGGGGCACTGCAATTCACAAACCTGCACAGTTATAAATGGTAACTCTCGTCCACAAATATATTGAGGGAAGGCAACGAAGAGGATTTGAAAGCATAGCAGAATTGCAGGAAACTGATTTCAGGAGGTAGAGTCGAATCGCCTTTAAAGCACAGGAAAAGCGGCAAAACCTCGACAATGATGCCCTTGGCCAAAAAGGGCGTATGCGTTTTTTCCTGAATATATTCAGGAAAAAACGCATACGCCCTTTTTGGCCAACCAAGCAACCTGGAAAGGCAAATCAGCGCTACAAAGAAGTCTCGCTTCCCATCGGTCAAAAGGGCCATGCTGAATAAAGTGTCAAAACCAGAAATGCAGGACAGGCCATGGAGAAACGGGAGCCTTGCTACGCTGATGGGCGGGATGTAAACCGCCAACAGCCACTCTAGAGAAGTGTACGGTGTGTCCTGAAACACCTAAAAAACTCAGCTTAGAGAGCATAGGGCACTTCCACTCATGGGCGTATAAATTGGGAAAACTAAAAATCAGCAAGACACAGGCACCCCAAAGTTTAGGGCTGCTCTGTTGACAAGAACCTCCACTTCATTACACCTTAAATATCCCAGGAAAGAGAAAAATGGATAAAGAAGTTGTGGTCCTTATGTACAATGGAATATCACTCAGGCATGAAATCAACGTCATAAGGCTGGTAGCAGCATGATGAGTGGATTTAGGTACGACGATTCTAAGTGAAATAAGTCACAGAGAAAGACACTTATCATAAGATATCACTTATAGAGGGAATGTAAAATCCGCTACACTTGAACTGAATTACAAAACAGAACAGCGTCACACGTTTAGAAAACACACTATGGCTGCTTAACGGGAAAGGTGAGGTGGGGTGATGCATAACACAAGGGTATCAAATTAGCTCAGATACTGTTCCATAAACCCAATATGTAACAGACAAGACCTACTCCTTGCTCAGTGAACTGGACTCAACACCCCATGTTCACCGCCCAAGAATATATCTGACTAGTAAGACTCTTAAAACCAATGTATTGATATCTCTCTGTAAGTGAGTCAAGTGGGTGTAAAGCGGCATAAACACAGCAGTGAAAAGCAGCTAAACCCCATTATAAAAGTCAATTACTTTTAAAAACCCGTGAAACAAAGACAGTGAAACAGAGAGAAATTCATACAGAATTCGTTCAGGGGCTGGGATGCCACCTTTATTGACCATCTCTAGACCCACAGCTGATTGAGATATAAGGGTGGACACTCTTCGGGCTGAGAGGTTTGGTGAGGTTGGGTGAGCAAACGCAGACCCTTTAAAGTAATACTGCGTGGTACCCATCCCATGGGTCCAAAATCTCCAGGTTCAAGGGCATCTTCCTACATCGAAAACATGCATGAGAAACCCAGAAGATGGTACACCGTGTGATCGGGAAAGGTTTCTAAAACGCACCTCATTTCTCATCTCCTTGTGCTCGGGCTCGCCATTACAGCCACTTTACTAGCAATCTCCCTCCTTGGAGAATCAGCACCTTTAACCTCCTGTTCCGAACAGGTTGCAATTTGTCCTGAGGATGAACGGGAAGAGGGGGAACCAATGAGAGACTAGGTCTAGGTGTGGGGACAGGCACAGGTCACTCTATTTTCCCATCAGGAAGAAGGATTAACCACAGGCTCAGCCTGCCGCCCGGAAGCAGAAGAGGGCCTGAAGCAATCCTGTGCTTTTGCGGCCAGCTCCCAAGAAAGCGAGTTGAAAAATGGAGCTCAGGGGCACTGCAATTCACAAACCTGCAGAGTTAGAAATGATAACTCTCGTCCACAAATATATTGAGGGAAGGCAACGAAGAGGATTTGAAAGCAAGGCAGAATTGCAGGAAACAGATTTCAGGAGGTAGATTCGAATCGCCTTTAAAGCACAGGAAAAGCGGCAAAACCTCGACCATGATGCCCTTGGCCAAAAAGGGCGTATGCGTTTTTTCCTGAATATATTCAGGAAAAAACGCATACGCCCTTTTTGGCCAACCAAGCAACCTGGAAAGGCAAATCAGCGCTACAAAGAAGTCTCGCTTCCCATCGGTCAAAAGGGCCATGCTGAATAAAGTGTCAAAACCAGAAATGCAGGACAGGCCATGGAGAAACGGGAGCCTTGCTACGCTGATGGGCGGGATGTAAATTGCCAACAGCCACTCTGGAGAAGTGTACGGTGTGTCCTGAAACATCTAAAAAACTCAGCTTAGAGAGCATAGTGCACGTCCACTCATGGGCGTATAAATTGGGAAAACTAAAAATCAGCAAGACACAGGCACCCCAAAGTTTAGGGCTGCTCTGTTGACAAGAACCTCCACTTCGTTACACCTTAAATATCCCAGGAAAGAGAAAAATGGATAAAGAAGTTGTGGTCCATATGTATAATGGCATATCACTCAGCAATGAAATCAACATCATAAGGCTAGTAGCAGAATGATGAGAAGATTTAGGTACGACGATTCTAAGTGAAATAAGTCACACAGAAAAAGGCACTTATTATAAAATATGACTTATAGAGGGAATGTAAACACCGCTACACTTGAACTGAATTACAAAACAGAACAGCGTCACACGTTTAGAAAACACACTATGGCTGCTTAACGGGAAAGGTGAGGTGGGGTGTTGCATAAAACAAGGGTATCAAATTAGCTCAGATACTGTTCCATAAACCCAATATGTAACAGACAAGACCTACTCCTTGCTCAGTGAACTGGATTCAACACCCCCTGTTCACCGCCCAAGAATATATCTGACTAGTAAGACTCTTAAAACCAATGTATTGATATCTCTCTGTAAGTGAGTCAAGTGGGTGTAAAGCGGCATAAACACAGCAGTGAAAAGCAGCTAAACCCCATTATAAAAATCAATTACTTTTAAAAACCCGTGAAACAAAGACAGTGAAAGAGAGAGAAATTCATACAGAATTCGTTCAGGGGCTGGGATGCCACCTTTATTGACCATCTCTAGACCCACAGCTGATTGAGTCATAAGGGTGGACACTCTTGGGGCTGAGAGGTTTGCTGAGGTTGGGTGAGAAAACGGAGACCCTTTAAAGTAATATTGCGTGGTACCCATCCCATGGGTCCAAAATCTCCAGGTTCAAGGGCATCTTCCTACATCGAAAACATGCATGAGAAACCCAGAAGATGGTACACCGTGTGATCGGGAAAGGTTTCTAAAACGCACCTCATTTCTCATCTCCTTGTGCTCGGGTTGGCCATTACAGCCGCTTTACTAGCAATCTCCGTCCTTGGAGAATCAGCCCCTTTAACCTTCTGTTCCGTACAGGTTGCAATTTGTCCTGAGGATAAACGGGAAGAGGGGGAACCAATGAGAGACTAGCTCTAGGTGTTGGGACAGGCACAGGTCACTCTATTTTCCCATCAGGAAGAAGAATTAACCACAGGCTCAGCCTGCCGCCCGGAAGCAGAACAGGGCCTGAAGCAATCCTGTGCTTTTGCGGCCAGCTCCCAAAAAAGCGAGTTGAAAAATCGCGCTCAGGGGCACTGCAATTCACAAACCTGCAGAGTTAGAAATGATAACTCTCGTCCACAAATATATTGAGGGAAGGCAACGAAGAGGATTTGAAAGCATAGCAGAATTGCAGGAAACAGATTTCAGGAGGTAGAGTCGAATCGCCTTTAAAGCACAGGAAAGGCGGCAAAACCTCGACAATGATGCCCTTGGCCAAAAAGGGCGTATGCGTTTTTTCCTGAATATATTCAGGAAAAAACGCATACGCCCTTTTTGGCCAACCAAGCAACCTGGAAAGGCAAATCAGCGCTACAAAGAAGTCTCGCTTCCCATCGGTCAAAAGGGCCATGCTGAATAAAGTGTCAAAACCAGAAATGCAGGACAGGCCATGGAGAAACGGGAGCCTTGCTACACTGATGGGCGGGATGTAAATTGCCAACAGCCACTCTGGAGAAGTGTACGGTGTGTCCTGAAACATCTAAAAAACTCAGCTTAGAGAGCATAGTGCACTTCCACTCATGGGCGTATAAATTGGGAAAACTAAAAATCAGCAAGACACAGGCACCCCAAAGTTTAGGGCTGCTCTGTTGACAAGAACCTCCACTTCGTTACAACTTAAATATCCCAGGAAATAGAAAAATGGATAAAGAAGTTGTGATCCTTATGTACAATGGAATATCACTCAGGCATGAAATCAACATCATAAGGCTAGTAGCAGCATGATGAGAAGATTTAGGTACGACGATTCTAAGTGAAATAAGTCACACAGAAAAAGGCACTTATCATAAGATATCACTTATAGAGGGAATGTAAAAACCGCTACACTTGAACTGAATTACAAAACAGAACAGCGTCACACGTTTAGAAAACACACTATGGCTGCTTAACTGGAAAGGTGAGGTGGGGTGATGCATAACACAAGGGTTTCAAATTAGCTCAGATACTGTTCCATAAACCCAATATGTAACAGACAAGACCTACTCCTTGCTCAGTGAACTGGATTCAACACCCCCTGTTTACCGCCCAAGAATATATCTGACTAGTAAGACTCTTAAAACCAATGTATTGATATCTCTCTGTAAGTGAGTCAAGTGGGTGTAAAGCGGCATAAACACAGCAGTGAAAAGCAGCTAAACCCCATTATAAAAATCAATTACTTTTAAAAACCCGTGAAACAAAGACAGTGAAAGAGAGAGAAATTCATACAGAATTCGTTCAGGGGCTGGGATGCCACCTTTATTGACCATCTCTAGACCCACAGCTGATTGAGACATAAGGGTGGACACTCTTCGGGCTGAGAGGTTTGGTGAGGTTGGGTGAGCAAACGCAGACCCTTTAAAGTAATACTGCGTGGTACCCATCCCATGGGTCCAAAATCTCCAGGTTCAAGGGCATCTTCCTACATCGAAAACATGCATGAGAAACCCAGAAGACGGTACACCGTGTGATCGGGAAAGGTTTCTAAAATGCACCTCATTTCTCATCTCCTTGTGCTCGGGCTTGCCATTCCAGCCGCTTTACTAGCAATCTCCCTCCTTGGAGAATGAGCACCTTTAACCTCCTGTTCTGTACAGGTTGCAAATTTGTCCTGAGGATGAACGGGAAGAGGGGGAACCAATGAGAGACTAGGTCTAGGTGTGGGGACAGGCACAGGTCACTCTATTTTCCCATCAGGAAGAAGAATTAACCACAGGCTCAGCCTGCCGCCCGGAACCACAATAGGGCCTGAAGCAATCCTGCGCTTTTGCGGCCAGCTCCCAAGAAAGCGAGTTGAAAAATGGAGCTCAGGGGCACTGCAATTCACAAACCTGCAGAGTTAGAAATGATAACTCTCGTCCACAAATATATTGAGGGAAGGCAACGAAGAGGATTTGAAAGCAAGGCAGAATTGCAGGAAACAGATTTCAGGAGGTAGATTCGAATCGCCTTTAAAGCACAGGAAAAGCGGCAAAACCTCGACCATGATGCCCTTGGCCAAAAAGGGCGTATGCGTTTTTTCCTGAATATATTCAGGAAAAAACGCATACGCCCTTTTTGGCCAACCAAGCAACCTGGAAAGGCAAATCAGCGCTACAAAGAAGTCTCGCTTCCCATCGGTCAAAAGGGCCATGCTGAATAAAGTGTCAAAACCAGAAATGCAGGACAGGCCATGGAGAAACGGGAGCCTTGCTACGCTGATGGGCGGGATGTAAATTGCCAACAGCCACTCTGGAGAAGTGTACGGTGTGTCCTGAAACATCTAAAAAACTCAGCTTAGAGAGCATAGTGCACGTCCACTCATGGGCGTATAAATTGGGAAAACTAAAAATCAGCAAGACACAGGCACCCCAAAGTTTAGGGCTGCTCTGTTGACAAGAACCTCCACTTCGTTACACCTTAAATATCCCAGGAAAGAGAAAAATGGATAAAGAAGTTGTGGTCCATATGTATAATGGCATATCACTCAGCAATGAAATCAACATCATAAGGCTAGTAGCAGAATGATGAGAAGATTTAGGTACGACGATTCTAAGTGAAATAAGTCACACAGAAAAAGGCACTTATTATAAAATATGACTTATAGAGGGAATGTAAACACCGCTACACTTGAACTGAATTACAAAACAGAACAGCGTCACACGTTTAGAAAACACACTATGGCTGCTTAACGGGAAAGGTGAGGTGGGGTGTTGCATAAAACAAGGGTATCAAATTAGCTCAGATACTGTTCCATAAACCCAATATGTAACAGACAAGACCTACTCCTTGCTCAGTGAACTGGATTCAACACCCCCTGTTCACCGCCCAAGAATATATCTGACTAGTAAGACTCTTAAAACCAATGTATTGATATCTCTCTGTAAGTGAGTCAAGTGGGTGTAAAGCGGCATAAACACAGCAGTGAAAAGCAGCTAAACCCCATTATAAAAATCAATTACTTTTAAAAACCCGTGAAACAAAGACAGTGAAAGAGAGAGAAATTCATACAGAATTCGTTCAGGGGCTGGGATGCCACCTTTATTGACCATCTCTAGACCCACAGCTGATTGAGTCATAAGGGTGGACACTCTTGGGGCTGAGAGGTTTGCTGAGGTTGGGTGAGAAAACGGAGACCCTTTAAAGTAATATTGCGTGGTACCCATCCCATGGGTCCAAAATCTCCAGGTTCAAGGGCATCTTCCTACATCGAAAACATGCATGAGAAACCCAGAAGATGGTACACCGTGTGATCGGGAAAGGTTTCTAAAACGCACCTCATTTCTCATCTCCTTGTGCTCGGGTTGGCCATTACAGCCGCTTTACTAGCAATCTCCGTCCTTGGAGAATCAGCCCCTTTAACCTTCTGTTCCGTACAGGTTGCAATTTGTCCTGAGGATAAACGGGAAGAGGGGGAACCAATGAGAGACTAGCTCTAGGTGTTGGGACAGCCACAGGTCACTCTATTTTCCCATCAGGAAGAAGGATTAACCACAGGCTCAGCCTGCCGCCCGGAAGCAGAACAGGGCCTGAAGCAATCCTGTGCTTTTGCGGCCAGCTCCCAAAAAAGCGAGTTGAAAAATCGCGCTCAGGGGCACTGCAATTCACAAACCTGCAGAGTTAGAAATGATAACTCTCGTCCACAAATATATTGAGGGAAGGCAACGAAGAGGATTTGAAAGCATAGCAGAATTGCAGGAAACAGATTTCAGGAGGTAGAGTCGAATCGCCTTTAAAGCACAGGAAAGGCGGCAAAACCTCGACAATGATGCCCTTGGCCAAAAAGGGCGTATGCGTTTTTTCCTGAATATATTCAGGAAAAAACGCATACGCCCTTTTTGGCCAACCAAGCAACCTGGAAAGGCAAATCAGCGCTACAAAGAAGTCTCGCTTCCCATCGGTCAAAAGGGCCATGCTGAATAAAGTGTCAAAACCAGAAATGCAGGACAGGCCATGGAGAAACGGGAGCCTTGCTACACTGATGGGCGGGATGTAAATTGCCAACAGCCACTCTGGAGAAGTGTACGGTGTGTCCTGAAACATCTAAAAAACTCAGCTTAGAGAGCATAGTGCACTTCCACTCATGGGCGTATAAATTGGGAAAACTAAAAATCAGCAAGACACAGGCACCCCAAAGTTTAGGGCTGCTCTGTTGACAAGAACCTCCACTTCGTTACAACTTAAATATCCCAGGAAATAGAAAAATGGATAAAGAAGTTGTGATCCTTATGTACAATGGAATATCACTCAGGCATGAAATCAACATCATAAGGCTAGTAGCAGCATGATGAGAAGATTTAGGTACGACGATTCTAAGTGAAATAAGTCACACAGAAAAAGGCACTTATCATAAGATATCACTTATAGAGGGAATGTAAAAACCGCTACACTTGAACTGAATTACAAAACAGAACAGCGTCACACGTTTAGAAAACACACTATGGCTGCTTAACTGGAAAGGTGAGGTGGGGTGATGCATAACACAAGGGTTTCAAATTAGCTCAGATACTGTTCCATAAACCCAATATGTAACAGACAAGACCTACTCCTTGCTCAGTGAACTGGATTCAACACCCCCTGTTTACCGCCCAAGAATATATCTGACTAGTAAGACTCTTAAAACCAATGTATTGATATCTCTCTGTAAGTGAGTCAAGTGGGTGTAAAGCGGCATAAACACAGCAGTGAAAAGCAGCTAAACCCCATTATAAAAATCAATTACTTTTAAAAACCCGTGAAACAAAGACAGTGAAAGAGAGAGAAATTCATACAGAATTCGTTCAGGGGCTGGGATGCCACCTTTATTGACCATCTCTAGACCCACAGCTGATTGAGACATAAGGGTGGACACTCTTCGGGCTGAGAGGTTTGGTGAGGTTGGGTGAGCAAACGCAGACCCTTTAAAGTAATACTGCGTGGTACCCATCCCATGGGTCCAAAATCTCCAGGTTCAAGGGCATCTTCCTACATCGAAAACATGCATGAGAAACCCAGAAGACGGTACACCGTGTGATCGGGAAAGGTTTCTAAAATGCACCTCATTTCTCATCTCCTTGTGCTCGGGCTTGCCATTCCAGCCGCTTTACTAGCAATCTCCCTCCTTGGAGAATGAGCACCTTTAACCTCCTGTTCTGTACAGGTTGCAAATTTGTCCTGAGGATGAACGGGAAGAGGGGGAACCAATGAGAGACTAGGTCTAGGTGTGGGGACAGGCACAGGTCACTCTATTTTCCCATCAGGAAGAAGAATTAACCACAGGCTCAGCCTGCCGCCCGGAACCACAATAGGGCCTGAAGCAATCCTGCGCTTTTGCGGCCAGCTCCCAAGAAAGCGAGTTGAAAAATGGAGCTCAGGGGCACTGCAATTCACAAACCTGCAGAGTTAGAAATGATAACTCTCGTCCACAAATATATTGAGGGAAGGCAACGAAGAGGATTTGAAAGCAAGGCAGAATTGCAGGAAACAGATTTCAGGAGGTAGATTCGAATCGCCTTTAAAGCACAGGAAAAGCGGCAAAACCTCGACCATGATGCCCTTGGCCAAAAAGGGCGTATGCGTTTTTTCCTGAATATATTCAGGAAAAAACGCATACGCCCTTTTTGGCCAACCAAGCAACCTGGAAAGGCAAATCAGCGCTACAAAGAAGTCTCGCTTCCCATCGGTCAAAAGGGCCATGCTGAATAAAGTGTCAAAACCAGAAATGCAGGACAGGCCATGGAGAAACGGGAGCCTTGCTACGCTGATGGGTGGGATGTAAATTGCCAACAGCCACTCTGGAGAAGTGTACGGTGTGTCCTGAAACATCTAAAAAACTCAGCTTAGAGAGCATAGGGCACTTCCACTCATGGGCGTATAAATTGGGAAAACTAAAAATCAGCAAGACACAGGCACCCCAAAGTTTAGGGCTGCTCTGTTGACAAGAACCTCCACTTCGTTACACCTTAAATATCCCAGGAAAGAGAAAAATGGATAAAGAAGTTGTGGTCCATATGTATAATGGCATATCACTCAGCAATGAAATCAACATCATAAGGCTAGTAGCAGAATGATGAGAAGATTTAGGTACGACGATTCTAAGTGAAATAAGTCACACAGAAAAAGGCACTTATCATAAGATATGACTTATAGAGGGAATGTAAAAACCGCTACACTTGAACTGAATTACAAAACAGAACAGCGTCACACGTTTAGAAAACACACTATGGCTGCTTAACGGGAAAGGTGAGGTGGGGTGTTGCATAAAACAAGGGTATCAAATTAGCTCAGATACTGTTCCATAAACCCAATATGTAACAGACAAGACCTACTCCTTGCTCAGTGAACTGGATTCAACACCCCCTGTTCACCGCCCAAGAATATATCTGACTAGTAAGACTCTTAAAACCAATGTATTGATATCTCTCTGTAAGTGAGTCAAGTGGGTGTAAAGCGGCATAAACACAGCAGTGAAAAGCAGCTAAACCCCATTATAAAAATCAATTACTTTTAAAAACCCGTGAAACAAAGACAATGAAAGAGAGAGAAATTCATACAGAATTCGTTCAGGGGCTGGGATGCCACCTTTATTGACCATCTCTAGACCCACAGCTGATTGAGTCATAAGGGTGGACACTCTTGGGGCTGAGAGGTTTGCTGAGGTTGGGTGAGAAAACGGAGACCCTTTAAAGTAATATTGCGTGGTACCCATCCCATGGGTCCAAAATCTCCAGGTTCAAGGGCATCTTCCTACATCGAAAACATGCATGAGAAACCCAGAAGATGGTACACCGTGTGATCGGGAAAGGTTTCTAAAACGCACCTCATTTCTCATCTCCTTGTGCTCGGGTTGGCCATTACAGCCGCTTTACTAGCAATCTCCGTCCTTGGAGAATCAGCCCCTTTAACCTTCTGTTCCGTACAGGTTGCAATTTGTCCTGAGGATAAACGGGAAGAGGGGGAACCAATGAGAGACTAGCTCTAGGTGTTGGGACAGCCACAGGTCACTCTATTTTCCCATCAGGAAGAAGGATTAACCACAGGCTCAGCCTGCCGCCCGGAAGCAGAACAGGGCCTGAAGCAATCCTGTGCTTTTGCGGCCAGCTCCCAAAAAAGCGAGTTGAAAAATCGCGCTCAGGGGCACTGCAATTCACAAACCTGCAGAGTTAGAAATGATAACTCTCGTCCACAAATATATTGAGGGAAGGCAACGAAGAGGATTTGAAAGCATAGCAGAATTGCAGGAAACTGATTTCAGGAGGTAGAGTCGAATCGCCTTTAAAGCACAGGAAAGGCGGCAAAACCTCGACAATGATGCCCTTGGCCAAAAAGGGCGTATGCGTTTTTTCCTGAATATATTCAGGAAAAAACGCATACGCCCTTTTTGGCCAACCAAGCAACCTGGAAAGGCAAATCAGCGCTACAAAGAAGTCTCGCTTCCCATCGGTCAAAAGGGCCATGCTGAATAAAGTGTCAAAACCAGAAATGTAGGACAGGCCATGGAGAAACGGGAGCCTTGCTACGCTGATGGGCGGGATGTAAATTGCCAACAGCCACTCTGGAGAAGTGTACGGTGTGTCCTGAAACATCTAAAAAACTCAGCTTAGAGAGCATAGGGCACTTCCACTCATGGGCGTATAAATTGGGAAAACTAAAAATCAGCAAGACACAGGCACCCCAAAGTTTAGGGCTGCTCTGTTGACAAGAACCTCCACTTCGTTACACCTTAAATATCCCAGGAAAGAGAAAAATGGATAAGGAAGTTGTGGTCCTTATGTACAATGGCATATCACTCAGCCATGAAATTAACGTCATAAGGCTAGTAGCAGCATGATGAGAGGTTTTAGGTACGACGATTCTAAGTGAAATAAGTCACACAGAAAAATACACTTATCATAAGATATCACTGAGAGAGGGAATGTAAAAACCGCTACACTTGAACTGAATTACAAAACAGAACAGCGTCACACGTTTAGAAGACACACTATGGCTGCTTAACGGGAAAGGTGAGGTGGTGTGATGCATAAAACAAGGGTTTCAAATTAGCTCAGATACCGTTCCATAAACCCAATATGTAATAGACAAGACCTACTCCTTGCTCAATGAACTGGACTCAACACCCCCTGTTCAACGCCCAAGAATATATCTGACTAGTAAGAATCTTAAAACCAATGTATTGATATCCCTCTGTAAGTGAGTCAAGTGGGTGTAAACCGGCATAAACACAGCAGTGAAAAGCAGCTAAACCCCGTTATAAAAATCAATTACTTTTAAAAACCCGTGAAACTAAGACAGTGAAGAGAGAGAAATTCTTACAAAATTCGTTCAGGGGCTGTGATGCCACCTGGATTGACAATCTCTAGACCCACAGCTGATTGAGACATAAGGGTGGACACTCTTGGGGCTGAGAGGTTTGGTGAGGTTGGGTGAGCAAACGCAGACCCTTTAAAGTAATACTGCGTGGTACCCATCCCATGGGTCCAAAATCTCCAGGTTCAAGGGCATCTTCCTACATCGAAAACATGCATGAGAAACCCAGAAGATGGTACACCGTGTGATCGGGAAAGGTTTCTAAAACGCACCTCATTTCTCATCTCCTTGTGCTCGGGCTCGCCATTCCAGCCGCTTTACTAGCAATCTCCCTCCTTGGAGAATGAGCACCTTTAACCTCCTGTTCTGTACAGGTTGCAAATTTGTCCTGAGGATGAACGGGAAGAGGGGGAACCAATGAGAGACTAGGTCTAGGTGTGGGGACAGGCACAGGTCACTCTATTTTCCCATCAGGAAGAAGAATTAACCACAGGCTCAGCCTGCCGCCCGGAACCACAATAGGGCCTGAAGCAATCCTGCGCTTTTGCGGCCAGCTCCCAAGAAAGCGAGTTGAAAAATGGAGCTCAGGGGCACTGCAATTCACAAACCTGCAGAGTTAGAAATGATAACTCTCGTCCACAAATATATTGAGGGAAGGCAACAAAGAGGATTTGAAAGCAAGGCAGAATTGCAGGAAACAGATTTCAGGAGGTAGATTCGAATCGCCTTTAAAGCACAGGAAAAGCGGCAAAACCTCGACCATGATGCCCTTGGCCAAAAAGGGCGTATGCGTTTTTTCCTGAATATATTCAGGAAAAAACGCATACGCCCTTTTTGGCCAACCAAGCAACCTGGAAAGGCAAATCAGCGCTACAAAGAAGTCTCGCTTCCCATCGGTCAAAAGGGCCATGCTGAATAAAGTGTCAAAACCAGAAATGCAGGACAGGCCATGGAGAAACGGGAGCCTTGCTACGCTGATGGGCGGAATTTAAATTGCCAACAGCCACTCTGGAGAAGTGTACGGTGTGTCCTGAAACATCTAAAACACTCAGCTTAGAGAGCATAGGGCACTTCCACTCATGGGCGTATAAATTGGGAAAACTAAAAATCAGCAAGACACAGGCACCCCAAAGTTTAGGGCTGCTCTGTTGACAAGAACCTCCACTTCATTACACCTTAAATATCCCAGGAAAGAGAAAAATGGATAAAGAAGTTGTGGTCCTTATGTACAATGGAATATCACTCAGGCATGAAATCAACGTCATAAGGCTGGTAGCAGCATGATGAGTGGATTTAGGTACGACGATTCTAAGTGAAATAAGTCACAGAGAAAGACACTTATCGTAAGATATCACTTATAGAGGGAATGTAAAATCCGCTACACTTGAACTGAATTACAAAACAGAACAGCGTCACACGTTTAGAAAACACACTATGGCTGCTTAACGGGAAAGGTGAGGTGGGGTGATGCATAAAACAAGGGTATCAAATTAGCTCAGATACTGTTCCATAAACCCAATATGTAATAGACAAGACCTACTCCTTGCTCAGTGAACTGGACTCAACACCCCCTGTTCACCGCCCAAGAATATATCTGACTAGTAAGACTCTTAAAACCAATGTATTGATATCTCTCTGTAAGTGAGTCAAGTGGGTGTAAATCGGCATAAACACAGCAGTGAAAAGCAGCTAAAACCCATTATAAAAGTCAATTACTTTTAAAAACCCGTGAAACAAAGACAGTGAAACAGAGAGAAATTCATACAGAATTCGTTCAGGGGCTGGGATGCCACCTTTATTGACCATCTCTAGACCCACAGCTGATTGAGACATAAGGGTGGACACTCTTGGGGCTGAGAGGTTTGGTGAGGTTGGGTGAGCAAACGCAGACCCTTTAAAGTAATACTGCGTGGTACCCATCCCATGGGTCCAAAATCTCCAGGTTCAAGGGCATCTTCCTACATCGAAAACATGCATGAGAAACCCAGAAGACGGTACACCGTGTGATCGGGAAAGGTTTCTAAAACGCACCTCATTTCTCATCTCCTTGTGCTCGGGCTCGCCATTAAAGCCACTTTACTAGCAATCTCCCTCCTTGGAGAATCAGCACCTTTAACCTCCTGTTCCGAACAGGTTGCAATTTGTCCTGAGGATGAACGGGAAGAGGGGGAACCAATGAGAGACTAGGTCTAGGTGTGGGGACAGGCACAGGTCACTCTATTTTCCCATCAGGAAGAAGGATTAACCACAGGCTCAGCCTGCCGCCCGGAAGCAGAAGAGGGCCTGAAGCAATCTTGTGCTTTTGCGGCCAGCTCCCAAAAAAGCGAGTTGAAAAATCGAGCTCAGGGGCACTGCAATTCACAAACCTGCAGAGTTAGAAATGATAACTCTCGTCCACAAATATATTGAGGGAAGGCAACGAAGAGTATTTGAAAGCATAGCAGAATTGCAGGAAACAGATTTCAGGAGGTAGAGTCGAATCGCCTTTAAAGCACAGGAAAGGCGGCAAAACCTCGACAATGATGCCCTTGGCCAAAAAGGGCGTATGCGTTTTTTCCTGAATATATTCAGGAAAAAACGCATACGCCCTTTTTGGCCAACCAAGCAACCTGGAAAGGCAAATCAGCGCTACAAAGAAGTCTCGCTTCCCATCGGTCAAAAGGGCCATGCTGAATAAAGTGTCAAAACCAGAAATGCAGGACAGGCCATGGAGAAACGGGAGCCTTGCTACGCTGATGGGCGGGATGTAAATTGCCAACAGCCACTCTGGAGAAGTGTACGGGGTGTCATGAAACATCTAAAAAACTCAGCTTAGAGAGCATAGGGCACTTCCACTCATGGGCGTATAAATTGGGACAAGTAAAAATCAGCAAGACACAGGCACCCCAAAGTTTAGGGCTGCTCTGTTGACAAGAACCTCCACTTCGTTACACCTTAAATATCCCAGGAAAGAGAAAAATGGATAAGGAAGTTGTGGTCCTTATGTACAATGGCATATCACTCAGCCATGAAATTAACATCATAAGGCTAGTAGCAGCATGATGAGAGGATTTAGGTACGACGATTCTAAGTGAAATAAGTCACACAGAAAAAGACACTTATCATAAGATATCACTTAGAGAGGGAATGTAAAAACCGCTACACTTGAACTGAATTACAAAACAGAACAGCGTCACACGTTTAGAAGACACACTATGGCTGCTTAACGGGAAAGGTGAGGTGGGGTGATGCATAAAACAAGGGTTTCAAATGAGCTCAGATACCGTTCCATAAACCCAATATGTAATAGACAAGACCTACTCCTTGCTCAGTGAACTGGACTCAACACCCCCTGTTCACCGCCCAAGAATATATCTGACTAGTAAGAAACTTAAAACCAATGTATTGATATCCCTCTGTAAGTGAGTCAAGTGGGTGTAAACTGGCATAAACACAGCAGTGAAAAGCAGCTAAACCCCATTATAAAAATCAATTACTTTTAAAAACCCGTGAAACAAAGACAGTGAAATAGAGAGAAATTCTTACAAAATTCGTTCAGGGGCTGTGATGCCACCTGGATTGACCATCACTAGACCCACAGCTGATTGAGACATAAGGGTGGACACTCTTGGGGCTGAGAGGTTTGGTGAGGTTGGGTGAGCAAATGCAGACCCTTTAAAGTAGTACTGCGTGGTATCCATCCCATGGGTCCAAAATCTCCAGGTTCAAGGGCATCTTCCTACATCGAACACATGCATGAGAAACCCAGAAGATGGTACACCGTGTGATCGGGAAAGGTTTCTAAAACGCACCTCATTTCTCATCTCCTTGTGCTCGGGTTGGCCATTACAGCCGCTTTACTAGCAATCTCCCTCCTTTGAGAATCAGCACTTTTAACCTCCTGTTCCGTACAGGTTGCAATTTGTCCTGAGGATGAACGGGAAGAGGGGGAACCAATGAGAGACTAGGTCTAGGTGTGGGGACAGGCACAGGTCACTCTATTTTCCCATCAGGAAGAAGAATTAACCAGAGGCTCAGCCTGCCGCCCAGAACCACAATAGGGCCTGAAGCAATCCTGCGCTTTTGCGGCCAGCTCCCAAGAAAGCGAGTTGAAAAATGGAGCTCAGGGGCACTGCAATTCACAAACCTGCAGAGTTAGAAATGATAACTCTCGTCCACAAATATATTGAGGGAAGGCAACGAAGAGGATTTGAAAGCAAGGCAGAATTGCAGGAAACAGATTTCAGGAGGTAGATTCGAATCGCCTTTAAAGCACAGGAAAAGCGGCAAAACCTCGACCATGATGCCCTTGGCCAAAAAGGGCGTATGCGTTTTTTCCTGAATATATTCAGGAAAAAACGCATACGCCCTTTTTGGCCAACCAAGCAACCTGGAAAGGCAAATCAGCGCTACAAAGAAGTCTCGCTTCCCATCAGTCAAAAGGGCCATGCTGAATAAAGTGTCAAAACCAGAAATGCAGGACAGGCCATGGAGTAACGGGAGCCTTGCTACACTGATGGGCGGGATGTAAATTGCCAACAGCCACTCTGGAGAAGTGTACGGTGTGTCCTGAAACATCTAAAAAACTCAGATTAGAGAGCATAGGGCACTTCCACTCATGGGCGTATAAATTGGGAAAACTAAAAATCAGCAAGACACAGGCACCCCAAAGTTTAGGGCTGCTCTGTTGACAAGAACCTCCACTTCGTTACACCTTAAATATCCCAGGAAAGAGAAAAATGGATAAAGAAGTTGTGGTCCATATGTATAATGGCATATCACTCAGCAATGAAATCAACATCATCAGGCTAGTAGCAGCATGATGAGAAGATTTAGGTACGACGATGCTAAGTGAAATAAGTCACACAGAAAAAGACACTTATCATAAGATATCACTTAGAGAGGGAATGTAAAAACCGCTACACTTGAACTGAATTACAAAACAGAACAGCGTCACACGTTTAGAGGACACACTATGGCTGCTTAACGGGAAAGGTGAGGTGGGGTGATGCATAACACAAGGGTTGCAAATTAGCTCAGATACTGTTCCATAAACCCAATATGTAACAGACAAGACCTACTCCTTGCTCAGTGAACTGGATTCAACACCCCCTGTTCACCGCCCAAGAATATATCTGACTAGTAAGACTCTTAAAACCAATGTATTGCTATCTCTCTGTAAGTGAGTCAAGTGGGTGTAAAGCGGCATAAACACAGCAGTGAAAAGCAGCTAAACCCCATTATAAAAATCAATTACTTTTAAAAACCCGTGAAACAAAGACAGTGAAAGAGAGAGAAATTCATACAGAATTCGTTCAGGGGCTGGGATGCCACCTTTATTGACCATTTCTAGACCCACAGCTGATTGAGACATAAGGGTGGACACTCTTCGGGCTGAGAGGTTTGGTGAGGTTGGGTGAGCAAACGCAGACCCTTTAAAGTAATACTGCGTGGTACCCATCCCATGGGTCCAAAATCTCCAGATTCAAGGGCATCTTCCTACATCGAAAACATGCATGAGAAACCCAGAAGATGGTACACCGTGTGATCGGGAAAGGTTTCTAAAACGCACCTCATTTCTCATCTCCTTGTGCTCGGGCTCGCCATTCCAGCCGCTTTACTAGCAATCTCCCTCCTTGGAGAATGAGCACCTTTAACCTCCTGTTCTGTACAGGTTGCAAATTTGTCCTGAGGATGAACGGGAAGAGGGGGAACCAATGAGAGACTAGGTCTAGGTGTGGGGACAGGCACAGGTCACTCTATTTTCCCATCAGAAAGAAGAATTAACCACAGGCTCAGCCTGCCGCCCGGAACCACAATAGGGCCTGAAGCAATCCTGCGCTTTTGCGGCCAGCTCCCAAGAAAGCGAGTTGAAAAATGGAGCTCAGGGGCACTGCAATTCACAAACCTGCAGAGTTAGAAATGATAACTCTCGTCCACAAATATATTGAGGGAAGGCAACAAAGAGGATTAGAAAGCAAGGCAGAATTGCAGGAAACAGATTTCAGGAGGTAGATTCGAATCGCCTTTAAAGCACAGGAAAAGCGGCAAAACCTCGACCATGATGCCCTTGGCCAAAAAGGGCGTATGCGTTTTTTCCTGAATATATTCAGGAAAAAACGCATACGCCCTTTTTGGCCAACCAAGCAACCTGGAAAGGCAAATCAGCGCTACAAAGAAGTCTCGCTTCCCATCGGTCAAAAGGGCCATGCTGAATAAAGTGTCAAAACCAGAAATGTAGGACAGGCCATGGAGAAACGGGAGCCTTGCTACGCTGATGGGCGGGATGTAAATTGCCAACAGCCACTCTGGAGAAGTGTACGGTGTGTCCTGAAACATCTAAAAAACTCAGCTTAGAGAGCATAGGGCACTTCCACTCATGGGCGTATAAATTGGGAAAACTAAAAATCAGCAAGACACAGGCACCCCAAAGTTTAGGGCTGCTCTGTTGACAAGAACCTCCACTTCGTTACACCTTAAATATCCCAGGAAAGAGAAAAATGGATAAGGAAGTTGTGGTCCTTATGTACAATGGCATATCACTCAGCCATGAAATTAACGTCATAAGGCTAGTAGCAGCATGATGAGAGGTTTTAGGTACGACGATTCTAAGTGAAATAAGTCACACAGAAAAAGACACTTATCATAAGATATCACTTAGAGAGGGAATGTAAAAACCGCTACACTTGAACTGAATTACAAAACAGAACAGCGTCACACGTTTAGAAGACACACTATGGCTGCTTAACGGGAAAGGTGAGGTGGTGTGATGCATAAAACAAGGGTTTCAAATGAGCTCAGATACCGTTCCATAAACCCAATATGTAATAGACAAGACCTACTCCTTGCTCAGTGAACTGGACTCAACACCCCCTGTTCACCGCCCAAGAATATATCTGACTAGTAAGAATCTTAAAACCAATGTATTGATATCCCTCTGTAAGTGAGTCAAGTGGGTGTAAACCGGCATAAACACAGCAGTGAAAAGCAGCTAAACCCCGTTATAAAAATCAATTACTTTTAAAAACCCGTGAAACTAAGACAGTGAAGAGAGAGAAATTCTTACAAAATTCGTTCAGGGGCTGTGATGCCACCTGGATTGACCATCTCTAGACCCACAGCTGATTGAGACATAAGGGTGGACACTCTTGGGGCTGAGAGGTTTGGTGAGGTTGGGTGAGCAAACACAGACCCTTTAAAGTAATACTGCGTGGTATCCATCCCATGGGTCCAAAATCTCCAGGTTCAAGGGCATCTTCCTACATCGAAAACATGCATGAGAAACCCAGAAGATGGTACACCGTGTGATCGGGAAAGGTTTCTAAAACGCACCTCATTTCTCATCTCCTTGTGCTCGGGTTGGCCATTACAGCCGCTTTACTAGCAATCTCCCTCTTTGAGAATCAGCACCTTTAACCTCCTGTTCCGTACAGGTTGCAATTTGTCCTGAGGATAAACGGGAAGAGGGGGAACCAATGAGAGACTAGCTCTAGGTGTTGGGACAGCCACATGTCACTCTATTTTCCCATCAGGAAGAAGGATTAACCACAGGCTCAGCCTGCCGCCCGGAAGCAGAACAGGGTCTGAAGCAATTCTGTGCTTTTGCGGCCAGCTCCCAAAAAAGCGAGTTGAAAAATGGAGCTCAGGGGCACTGCAATTCACAAACCTGCAGAGTTATAAATGGTAACTCTCGTCCACAAATATATTGAGGGAAGGCAACGAAGAGGATTTGAAAGCATAGCAGAATTGCAGGAAACTGATTTCAGGAGGTAGAGTCGAATCGCCTTTAAAGCACAGGAAAAGCGGCAAAACCTCGACAATGATGCCCTTGGCCAAAAAGGGCGTATGCGTTTTTTCCTGAATATATTCAGGAAAAAACGCATACGCCCTTTTTGGCCAACCAAGCAACCTGGAAAGGCAAATCAGCGCTACAAAGAAGTCTCGCTTCCCATCGGTCAAAAGGGCCATGCTGAATAAAGTGTCAAAACCAGAAATGCAGGACAGGCCATGGAGAAACGGGAGCCTTGCTACGCTGATGGGCGGGATGTAAATTGCCAACAGCCACTCTGGAGAAGTGTACGGTGTGTCCTGAAACACCTAAAAAACTCAGCTTAGAGAGCATAGGGCACTTCCACTCATGGGCGTATAAATTGGGAAAACTAAAAATCAGCAAGACACAGGCACCCCAAAGTTTAGGGCTGCTCTGTTGACAAGAACCTCCACTTCATTACACCTTAAATATCCCAGGAAAGAGAAAAATGGATAAAGAAGTTGTGGTCCTTATGTACAATGGAATATCACTCAGGCATGAAATCAACGTCATAAGGCTGGTAGCAGCATGATGAGTGGATTTAGGTACGACGATTCTAAGTGAAATAAGTCACAGAGAAAGACACTTATCGTAAGATATCACTTATAGAGGGAATGTAAAATCCGCTACACTTGAACTGAATTACAAAACAGAACAGCGTCACACGTTTAGAAAACACACTATGGCTGCTTAACGGGAAAGGTGAGGTGGGGTGATGCATAAAACAAGGGTATCAAATTAGCTCAGATACTGTTCCATAAACCCAAAATGTAACAGACAAGACCTACTCCTTGCTCAGTGAACTGGACTCAACACCCCCTGTTCACCGCCCAAGAATATATCTGACTAGTAAGACTCTTAAAACCAATGTATTGATATCTCTCTGTAAGTGAGTCAAGTGGGTGTAAATCGGCATAAACACAGCAGTGAAAAGCAGCTAAACCCCATTATAAAAGTCAATTACTTTTAAAAACCAGTGAAACAAAGACAGTGAAACAGAGAGAAATTCATACAGAATTCGTTCAGGGGCTGGGATGCCACCTTTATTGACCATCTCTAGACCCACAGCTGATTGAGACATAAGGGTGGACACTCTTCGGGCTGAGAGGCTTGGTGAGGTTGGGTGAGCAAACGCAGACCCTTTAAATAGTACTGCGTGGTATCCATCCCATGGGTCCCAAATCTCCAGGTTCAAGGGCATCTTCCTACATCGAAAACATGCATGAGAAACCCAGAAGATGGTACACCGTGTGATCGGGAAAGGTTTCTAAAACGCACCTCATTTCTCATCTCCTTGTGCTCGGGTTGGCCATTACAGCCGCTTTACTAGCAATCTCCCTCCTTTGAGAATCAGCACTTTTAACCTCCTGTTCCGTACAGGTTGCAATTTGTCCTGAGGATGAACGGGAAGAGGGGGAACCAATGAGAGACTAGGTCTAGGTGTGGGGACAGGCACATGTCACTCTATTTTCCCATCAGGAAGAAGAATTAACCACAGGCTCAGCCTGCCGCCCGGAACCACAATAGGGCCTGAAGCAATCCTGCGCTTTTGCGGCCAGCTCCCAAGAAAGCGAGTTGAAAAATGGAGCTCAGGGGCACTGCAATTCACAACCCTGCAGAGTTAGAAATGATAACTCTCGTCCACAAATATATTGAGGGAAGGCAACGAAGAGGATTTGAAAGCAAGGCAGAATTGCAGGAAACAGATTTCAGGAGGTAGATTCGAATCGCCTTTAAAGCACAGGAAAAGCGGCAAAACCTCGACCATGATGCCCTTGGCCAAAAAGGGCGTATGCGTTTTTTCCTGAATATATTCAGGAAAAAACGCATACGCCCTTTTTGGCCAACCAAGCAACCTGGAAAGGCAAATCAGCGCTACAAAGAAGTCTCGCTTCCCATCGGTCAAAAGGGCCATGCTGAATAAAGTGTCAAAACCAGAAATGCAGGACAGGCCATGGAGAAACGGGAGCCTTGCTACGCTGATGGGCGGGATGTAAATTGCCAACAGCCACTCTGGAGAAGTGTACGGTGTGTCCTGAAACATCTAAAAAACTCAGCTTAGAGAGCATAGGGCACTTCCACTCATGGGCGTATAAATTGGGAAAACTAAAAATCAGCAAGACACAGGCACCCCAAAGTTTAGGGCTGCTCTGTTGACAAGAACCTCCACTTCGTTACACCTTAAATATCCCAGGAAAGAGAAAAATGGATAAAGAAGTTGTGGTCCATATGTATAATGGCATATCACTCAGCAATGAAATCAACATCATAAGGCTAGTAGCAGCATGATGAGAAGATTTAGGTACGACGATTCTAAGTGAAATAAGTCACACAGAAAAAGACACTTATCATAAGATATCACTTAGAGAGGGAATGTAAAAACCGCTACACTTGAACTGAATTACAAAACAGAACAGCGTCACACGTTTAGAAGACACACTATGGCTGCTTAACGGGAAAGGTGAGGTGGGGTGATGCATAAAACAAGGGTTTCAAATGAGCTCAGATACCGTTCCATAAACCCAATATGTAATAGACAAGACCTACTCCTTGCTCAGTGAACTGGACTCAACACCCCCTGTTCACCGCCCAAGAATATATTTGACTAGTAAGAATCTTAAAACCAATGTATTGATATCCCTCTGTAAGTGAGTCAAGTGGGTGTAAAGCGGCATAAACAGCAGTGAAAAGCAGCTGAACCCCATTATAAAAATCAATTACTTTTAAAAACCCGTGAAACAAAGACAGTGAAAGAGAGAGAAATTCTTACAAAATTCGTTCAGGGGCTGTGATGCCACCTGGATTGACCATCTCTAGACCCACAGCTGATTGAGACATAAGGGTGGACACTCTTGGGGCTGAGAGGTTTAGTGAGGTTGGGTGAGCAAACGCAGACCCTTTAAAGTAGTACTGCGTGGTATCCATCCCATGGGTCCAAAATCTCCAGGTTCAAGGGCATCTTCCTACATCGAAAACATGCATGAGAAACCCAGAAGATGGTACACCGTGTGATCGGGAAAGGTTTCTAAAACGCACCTCATTTCTCATCTCCTTGTGCTCGGGTTGGCCATTACAGCCGCTTTACTAGCAATCTCCCTCCTTTGAGAATCAGCACTTTTAACCTCCTGTTCCGTACAGGTTGCAATTTGTCCTGAGGATGAACGGGAAGAGGGGGAACCAATGAGAGACTAGGTCTAGGTGTGGGGACAGGCACAGGTCACTCTATTTTCCCATCAGGAAGAAGAATTAACCACAGGCTCAGCCTGCCGCCCGGAACCACAATAGGGCCTGAAGCAATCCTGCGCTTTTGCGGCCAGCTCCCAAGAAAGCGAGTTGAAAAATGGAGCTCAGGGGCACTGCAATTCACAAACCTGCAGAGTTAGAAATGATAACTCTCGTCCACAAATATATTGAGGGAAGGCAACGAAGAGGATTTGAAAGCAAGGCAGAATTGCAGGAAACAGATTTCAGGAGGTAGATTCGAATCGCCTTTAAAGCACAGGAAAAGCGGCAAAACCTCGACCATGATGCCCTTGGCCAAAAAGGGCGTATGCGTTTTTTCCTGAATATATTCAGGAAAAAACGCATACGCCCTTTTTGGCCAACCAAGCAACCTGGAAAGGCAAATCAGCGCTACAAAGAAGTCTCGCTTCCCATCGGTCAAAAGGGCCATGCTGAATAAAGTGTCAAAACCAGAAATGCAGGACAGGCCATGGAGAAACGGGAGCCTTGCTACGCTGATGGGCGGGATGTAAATTGCCAACAGCCACTCTGGAGAAGTGTACGGTGTGTCCTGAAACATCTAAAAAACTCAGCTTAGAGAGCATAGGGCACTTCCACTCATGGGCGTATAAATTGGGAAAACTAAAAATCAGCAAGACACAGGCACCCCAAAGTTTAGGGCTGCTCTGTTGACAAGAACCTCCACTTCGTTACACCTTAAATATCCCAGGAAAGAGAAAAATGGATAAAGAAGTTGTGGTCCATATGTATAATGGCATATCACTCAGCAATGAAATCAACATCATAAGGCTAGTAGCAGCATGATGAGAAGATTTAGGTACGACGATTCTAAGTGAAATAAGTCACACAGAAAAAGACACTTATCATAAGATATCACTTAGAGAGGGAATGTAAAAACCGCTACACTTGAACTGAATTACAAAACAGAACAGCGTCACACGTTTAGAAGACACACTATGGCTGCTTAACGGGAAAGGTGAGGTGGGGTGATGCATAAAACAAGGGTTGCAAATTAGCTCAGATACTCTTCCATAAACCCAATATGTAACAGACAAGACCTACTCCTTGCTCAGTGAACTGGATTCAACACCCCCTGTTCACCGCCCAAGAATATATCTGACTAGTAAGACTCTTAAAACCAATGTATTGATATCTCTCTGTAAGTGAGTCAAGTGGGTGTAAAGCGGCATAAACACAGCAGTGAAAACAGCTAAACCCCATTATAAAAATCAATTACTTTTAAAAACCCGTGAAACAAAGACAGTGAAAGAGAGAGAAATTCATACAGAATTCGTTCAGGGGCTGGGATGCCACCTTTATTAACCATCTCTAGACCCACAGCTGATTGAGACATAAGGGTGGACACTCTTGGGGCTGAGAGGTTTGGTGAGGTTGGGTGAGCAAACGCAGACCCTTTAAAGTAATACTGCGTGGTACCCATCCCATGGGTCCAAAATCTCCAGGTTCAAGGGCATCTTCCTACATCGAAAACATGCATGAGAAACCCAGAAGATGGTACACCGTGTGATCGGGAAAGGTTTCTAAAACGCACCTCATTTCTCATCTGCTTGTGCTCGGGCTCGCCATTCCAGCCGCTTTACTAGCAATCTCCCTCCTTGGAGAATGAGCACCTTTAACCTCCTGTTCTGTACAGGTTGCAAATTTGTCCTGAGGATGAACGGGAAGAGGGGGAACCAATGAGAGACTAGGTCTAGGTGTGGGGACAGGCACAGGTCACTCTATTTTCCCATCAGGAAGAAGAATTAACCACAGGCTCAGCCTGCCCCCCGGAACCACAATAGGGCCTGAAGCAATCCTGCGCTTTTGCGGCCAGCTCCCAAGAAAGCGAGTTGAAAAATGGAGCTCAGGGGCACTGCAATTCACAAACCTGCAGAGTTAGAAATGATAACTCTCGTCCACAAATATATTGAGGGAAGGCAACAAAGAGGATTAGAAAGCAAGGCAGAATTGCAGGAAACAGATTTCAGGAGGTAGATTCGAATCGCCTTTAAAGCACAGGAAAAGCGGCAAAACCTCGACCATGATGCCCTTGGCCAAAAAGGGCGTATGCGTTTTTTCCTGAATATATTCAGGAAAAAACGCATACGCCCTTTTTGGCCAACCAAGCAACCTGGAAAGGCAAATCAGCGCTACAAAGAAGTCTCGCTTCCCATCGGTCAAAAGGGCCATGCTGAATAAAGTGTCAAAACCAGAAATGCAGGACAGGCCATGGAGAAACGGGAGCCTTGCTACACTGATGGGCGGGATGTAAATTGCCAACAGCCACTCTGGAGAAGTGTACGGTGTGTCCTGAAACATCTAAAAAACTCAGCTTAGAGAGCATAGGGCACTTCCACTCATGGGCGTATAAATTGGGAAAACTAAAAATCAGCAAGACACAGGCACCCCAAAGTTTAGGGCTGCTCTGATGAGAAGAACCTCCACTTCATTACACCTTAAATATCCCAGGAAAGAGAAAAATGGATAAAGAAGTTGTGGTCCTTATGTACAATGGAATATCACTCAGGCATGAAATCAACATCATAATACTAGTAGCAGCATGATGAGAAGATTTAGGTACGACGATTCTAAGTGAAATAAGTCACACAGAAAAAGGCACTTATCATAAGATATCACTTATAGAGGGAATGTAAAAACCGCTACACTTGAACTGAATTACAAAACAGAACAGCGTCACACGTTTAGAAAACACACTATGGCTTCTTAACGGGAAAGGTGAGGTGGGGTGATGCATAACACAAGGGTTTCACATTAGCTCAGATACTGTTCCATAAACCCAATATGTAACAGACAAGACCTACTCCTTGCTCAGTGAACTGGATTCAACACCCCCTGTTCACCACCCAAGAATATATCTGACTAGTAAGACTCTTAAAACCAATGTATTGATATCTCTCTGTAAGTGAGTCAAGTGGGTGTAAAGCGGCATAAACACAGCAGTGAAAAGCAGCTAAACCCCATTATAAAAATCAATTACTTTTAAAAACCCGTGAAACAAAGACAGTGAAAGAGAGAGAAATTCATACAGAATTCGTTCAGGGGCTGGGATGCCACCTTTATTGACCATCTCTAGACCCACAGCTGATTGAGACATAAGGGTGGACACTCTTCGGGCTGAGAGGTTTGGTGAGGTTGGGTGAGCAAACACAGACCCTTTAAAGTAATACTGCGTGGTACCCATCCCATGGGTCCAAAATCTCCAGGTTCAAGGGCATCTTCCTACATCGAAAACATGCATGAGAAACCCAGAAGATGGTAAACCGTGTGATCGGGAAAGGTTTCTAAAACGCACCTCATTTCTCATCTCCTTGTGCTCGGGCTCGCCATTCCAGCCGCTTTACTAGCAATCTCCCTCCTTGGAGAATGAGCAACTTTAACCTCCTGTTCTGTACAGGTTGCAAATTTGTCCTGAGGATGAACGGGAAGAGGGGTAACCAATGAGAGACTAGGTCTAGGTGTGGGGACAGGCACAGGTCACTCTATTTTCTCATCAGGAAAAAGAATTAACCACAGGCTCAGCCTGCCGCCCGGAAGCAGAACAGGGCCTGAAGCAATCCTGTGCTTTTGCGGCCAGCTCCCAAAAAAGCGAGTTGAAAAATGGAGCTCAGGGGCACTGCAATTCACAAACCTGCAGAGTTATAAATGGTAACTCTCGTCCACAAATATATTGAGGGAAGGCAACGAAGAGGATTTGAAAGCATAGCAGAATTGCAGGAAACTGATTTCAGGAGGTAGAGTCGAATCGCCTTTAAAGCACAGGAAAAGCGGCAAAACCTCGACAATGATGTCCTTGGCCAAAAAGGGCGTATGCGTTTTTTCCTGAATATATTCAGGAAAAAACGCATACGCCCTTTTTGGCCAACCAAGCAACCTGGAAAGGCAAATCAGCGCTACAAAGAAGTCTCGCTTCCCATCGGTCAAAAGGGCCATGCTGAATAAAGTGTCAAAACCAGAAATGCAGGACAGGCCATGGAGAAACGGGAGCCTTGCTACGCTGATGGGCGGGATGTAAATTGCCAACAGCCAATCTGGAGAAGTGTACGGTGTGTCCTGAAACACCTAAAAAACTCAGCTTAGAGAGCATAGGGCACTTCCACTCATGGGCGTATAAATTGGGAAAACTAAAAATCAGCAAGACACAGGCACCCCAAAGTTTAGGGCTGCTCTGTTGACAAGAACCTCCACTTCATTACACCTTAAATATCCCAGGAAAGAGAAAAATGGATAAAGAAGTTGTGGTCCTTATGTACAATGGAATATCACTCAGGCATGAAATCAACGTCATAAGGCTGGAAGCAGCATGATGAGTGGATTTAGGTACGACGATTCTAAGTGAAATAAGTCACAGAGAAAGACACTTATCGTAAGATATCACTTATAGAGGGAATGTAAAATCCGCTACACTTGAACTGAATTACAAAACAGAACAGCGTCACACGTTTAGAAAACACACTATGGCTGCTTAACGGGAAAGGTGAGGTGGGGTGATGCATAAAACAAGGGTATCAAATTAGCTCAGATACTGTTCCATAAACCCAATATGTAACAGACAAGACCTACTCCTTGCTCAGTGAACTGGACTCAATACCCCCTGTTCACCGCCCAAGAATATATCTGACTAGTAAGACTCTTAAAACCAATGTATTGATATCTCTCTGTAAGTGAGTCAAGTGGGTGTAAATCGGCATAAACACAGCAGTGAAAAGCAGCTAAACCCCATTATAAAAGTCAATTACTTTTAAAAACCCGTGAAACAAAGACAGTGAAACAGAGAGAAATTCATACAGAATTCGTTCAGGGGCTGGGATGCCACCTTTATTGACCATCTCTAGACCCACAGCTGATTGAGACATAAGGGTGGACACTCTTGGGGCTGAGAGGTTTGGTGAGGTTGGGTGAGCAAACGCAGACCCTTTAAAGTAATACTGCGTGGTACCCATCCCATGGGTCCAAAATCTCCAGGTTCAAGGGCATCTTCCTACATCGAAAACATGCATGAGAAACCCAGAAGGCGGTACACCGTGTGATCGGGAAAGGTTTCTAAAACGCACCTCATTTCTCATCTCCTTGTGCTCGGGCTCGCCATTACAGCCACTTTACTAGCAATCTCCCTCCTTGGAGAATCAGCACCTTTAACCTCCTGTTCCGAACAGGTTGCAATTTGTCCTGAGGATGAACGGGAAGAGGGGGAACCAATGAGAGACTAGGTCTAGGTGTGGGGACAGGCACAGGTCACTCTATTTTCCCATCAGGAAGAAGGATTAACCACAGGCTCAGCCTGCCGCCCGGAAGCAGAAGAGGGCCTGAAGCAATCCTGTGCTTTTGCGGCCAGCTCCCAAAAAAGCGAGTTGAAAAATCGAGCTCAGGGGCACTGCAATTCACAAACCTGCAGAGTTAGAAATGATAACTCTCGTCCACAAATATATTGAGGGAAGGCAACGAAGAGGATTTGAAAGCATAGCAGAATTGCAGGAAACAGATTTCAGGAGGTAGAGTCGAATCGCCTTTAAAGCACAGGAAAGGCGGCAAAACCTCGACAATGATGCCCTTGGCCAAAAAGGGCGTATGCGTTTTTTCCTGAATATATTCAGGAAAAAACGCATACGCCCTTTTTGGCCAACCAAGCAACCTGGAAAGGCAAATCAGCGCTACAAAGAAGTCTCGCTTCCCATCGGTCAAAAGGGCCATGCTGAATAAAGTGTCAAAACCAGAAATGCAGGACAGGCCATGGAGAAACGGGAGCCTTGCTACGCTGATGGGCGGGATGTAAATTGCCAACAGCCACTCTGGAGAAGTGTACGGTGTGTCCTGAAACATCTAAAAAACTCAGCTTAGAGAGCATAGGGCACTTCCACTCATGGGCGTATAAATTGGGAAAACTAAAAATCAGCAAGACACAGGCACCCCAAAGTTTAGGGCTGCTCTGTTGACAAGAACCTCCACTTCGTTACACCTTAAATATCCCAGGAAAGAGAAAAATGGATAAGGAAGTTGTGGTCCTTATGTACAATGGAATATCACTCAGGCATGAAATCAACGTCATAAGGCTAGTAGCAGCATGATGAGAGGATTTAGGTACGACGATTCTAAGTGAAATAAGTCACACAGAAAAAGACACTTATCATAAGATATCACTTAGAGAGGGAATGTAAAAACCGCTACACTTGAACTGAATTACAAAACAGAACAGCGTCACACGTTTAGAAGACACACTATGGCTGCTTAACGGGAAAGGTGAGGTGGGTGATGCATAAAACAAGGGTTTCAAATTAGCTCAGATACCGTTCCATAAACCCAATATGTAATAGACAAGACCTACTCCTTGCTCAGTGAACTGGACTCAACACCCCCTGTTCACCGCCCAAGAATATATCTGACTAGTAAGACTCTTAAAACCAATGTATTGATATCCCTCTGTAAGTGAGTCAAGTGGGTGTAAAGCGGCATAAACCCAGCAGTGAAAAGCAGCTAAACCCCATTATAAAAATCAATTACTTTTAAAAACCCGTGAAACAAAGACAGTGAAAGAGAGAGAAATTCATACAGAATTCGTTCAGGGGCTGGGATGCCACCTTTATTGACCATCTCTAGACCCACAGCTGATTGAGTCATAAGGGTGGACACTCTTGGGGCTGAGAGGTTTGGTGAGGTTGGGTGAGCAAACGCAGACCCTTTAAAGTAATACTGCGTGGTATCCATCCCATGGGTCCAAAATCTCCAGGTTCAAGGGCATCTTCCTACATCGAAAACATGCATGAGAAACCCAGAAGATGGTACACCGTGTGATCGGGAAAGGTTTCTAAAACGCACCTCATTTCTCATCTCCTTGTGCTCGGGTTGGCCATTACAGCCGCTTTACTAGCAATCTCCCTCCTTGGAGAATCAGCCCCTTTAACCTTCTGTTCCCTACAGGTTGCAATTTGTCCTGAGGATAAACGGGAAGAGGGGGAACCAATGAGAGACTAGCTCTAGGTATTGGGACAGCCACATGTCACTCTATTTTCCCATCAGGAAGAAGGATTAACCACAGGCTCAGCCTGCCGCCCGGAAGCAGAACAGGGCCTGAAGCAATCCTGTGCTTTTGCGGCCAGCTCCCAAAAAAGCGAGTTGAAAAATGGAGCTCAGGGGCACTGCAATTCACAAACCTGCAGAGTTATAAATGGTAACTCTCGTCCACAAATATATTGAGGGAAGGCAACGAAGAGGATTTGAAAGCATAGCAGAATTGCAGGAAACTGATTTCAGGAGGTAGAGTCGAATCGCCTTTAAAGCACAGGAAAAGCGGCAAAACCTCGACAATGATGCCCTTGGCCAAAAAGGGCGTATGCGTTTTTTCCTGAATATATTCAGGAAAAAACGCATACGCCCTTTTTGGCCAACCAAGCAACCTGGAAAGGCAAATCAGCGCTACAAAGAAGTCTCGCTTCCCATCGGTCGAAAGGGCCATGCTGAATAAAGTGTCAAAACCAGAAATGCAGGACAGGCCATGGAGAAACGGGAGCCTTGCTACGCTGATGGGCGGGATGTAAATTGCCAACAGCCAATCTGGAGAAGTGTACGGTGTGTCCTGAAACACCTAAAAAACTCAGCTTAGAGAGCATAGGGCACTTCCACTCATGGGCGTATAAATTGGGAAAACTAAAAATCAGCAAGACACAGGCACCCCAAAGTTTAGGGCTGCTCTGTTGACAAGAACCTCCACTTCATTACACCTTAAATATCCCAGGAAAGAGAAAAATGGATAAAGAAGTTGTGGTCCTTATGTACAATGGAATATCACTCAGGCATGAAATCAACGTCATAAGGCTGGAAGCAGCATGATGAGTGGATTTAGGTACGACGATTCTAAGTGAAATAAGTCACAGAGAAAGACACTTATCGTAAGATATCACTTATAGAGGGAATGTAAAATCCGCTACACTTGAACTGAATTACAAAACAGAACAGCGTCACACGTTTAGAAAACACACTATGGCTGCTTAACGGGAAAGGTGAGGTGGGGTGATGCATAAAACAAGGGTATCAAATTAGCTCAGATACTGTTCCATAAACCCAATATGTAACAGACAAGACCTACTCCTTGCTCAGTGAACTGGACTCAATACCCCCTGTTCACCGCCCAAGAATATATCTGACTAGTAAGACTCTTAAAACCAATGTATTGATATCTCTCTGTAAGTGAGTCAAGTGGGTGTAAATCGGCATAAACACAGCAGTGAAAAGCAGCTAAACCCCATTATAAAAGTCAATTACTTTTAAAAACCCGTGAAACAAAGACAGTGAAACAGAGAGAAATTCATACAGAATTCGTTCAGGGGCTGGGATGCCACCTTTATTGACCATCTCTAGACCCACAGCTGATTGAGACATAAGGGTGGACACTCTTGGGGCTGAGAGGTTTGGTGAGGTTGGGTGAGCAAACGCAGACCCTTTAAAGTAATACTGCGTGGTACCCATCCCATGGGTCCAAAATCTCCAGGTTCAAGGGCATCTTCCTACATCGAAAACATGCATGAGAAACCCAGAAGACGGTACACCGTGTGATCGGGAAAGGTTTCTAAAACGCACCTCATTTCTCATCTCCTTGTGCTCGGGCTCGCCATTACAGCCACTTTACTAGCAATCTCCCTCCTTGGAGAATCAGCACCTTTAACCTCCTGTTCCGAACAGGTTGCAATTTGTCCTGAGGATGAACGGGAAGAGGGGGAACCAATGAGAGACTAGGTCTAGGTGTGGGGACAGGCACAGGTCACTCTATTTTCCCATCAGGAAGAAGGATTAACCACAGGCTCAGCCTGCCGCCCGGAAGCAGAAGAGGGCCTGAAGCAATCCTGTGCTTTTGCGGCCAGCTCCCAAAAAAGCGAGTTGAAAAATGGAGCTCAGGGGCACTGCAATTCACAAACCTGCAGAGTTAGAAATGATAACTCTCGTCCACAAATATATTGAGGGAAGGCAACGAAGAGGATTTGAAAGCATAGCAGAATTGCAGGAAACAGATTTCAGGAGGTAGAGTCGAATCGCCTTTAAAGCACAGGAAAGGCGGCAAAACCTCGACAATGATGCCCTTGGCCAAAAAGGGCGTATGCGTTTTTTCCTGAATATATTCAGGAAAAAACGCATACGCCCTTTTTGGCCAACCAAGCAACCTGGAAAGGCAAATCAGCGCTACAAAGAAGTCTCGCTTCCCATCGGTCAAAAGGGCCATGCTGAATAAAGTGTCAAAACCAGAAATGCAGGACAGGCCATGGAGAAACGGGAGCCTTGCTACGCTGATGGGCGGGATGTAAATTGCCAACAGCCACTCTGGAGAAGTGTACGGTGTGTCCTGAAACATCTAAAAAACTCAGCTTAGAGAGCATAGGGCACTTCCACTCATGGGCGTATAAATTGGGAAAACTAAAAATCAGCAAGACACAGGCACCCCAAAGTTTAGGGCTGCTCTGTTGACAAGAACCTCCACTTCGTTACACCTTAAATATCCCAGGAAAGAGAAAAATGGATAAGGAAGTTGTGGTCCTTATGTAAAATGGCATATCACTCAGCCATGAAATTAACGTCATAAGGCTAGTAGCAGCATGATGAGAGGATTTAGGTACGACGATTCTAAGTGAAATAAGTCACACAGAAAAAGACACTTATCATAAGATATCACTTAGAGAGGGAATGTAAAAACCGCTACACTTGAACTGAATTACAAAACAGAACAGCGTCACATGTTTAGAAGACACACTATGGCTGCTTAACGGGAAAGGTGAGGTGGGTGATGCATAAAACAAGGGTTTCAAATTAGCTCAGATACCGTTCCATAAACCCAATATGTAACAGACAAGACCTACTCCTTGCTCAGTGAACTGGATTCAACACCCCCTGTTCACCGCCCAAGAATATATCTGACTAGTAAGACTCTTAAAACCAATGTATTGATATCTCTCTGTAAGTGAGTCAAGTGGGTGTAAAGAGGCATAAACACAGCAGTGAAAAGCAGCTAAACCCCATTATAAAAATCAATTACTTTTAAAAACCCGTGAAACAAAGACAGTGAAAGAGAGAGAAATTCATACAGAATTCGTTCAGGGGCTGGGATGCCACCTTTATTGACCATCTCTAGACCCACAGCTGATTGAGTCATAAGGGTGGACACTCTTGGGGCTGAGAGGTTTGCTGAGGTTGGGTGAGAAAACGGAGACCCTTTAAAGTAATATTGCGTGGTACCCATCCCATGGGTCCAAAATCTCCAGGTTCAAGGGCATCTTCCTACATCGAAAACATGCATGAGAAACCCAGAAGATGGTAAACCGTGTGATCGGGAAAGGTTTCTAAAACGCACCTCATTTCTCATCTCCTGGTGCTCGGGTTGGCCATTACAGCCGCTTTACTATCAATCTCCGTCCTTGGAGAATCAGCCCCTTTAACCTTCTGTTCCGTACAGGTTGCAATTTGTCCTGAGGATAAACGGGAAGAGGGGGAACCAATGAGAGACTAGCTCTAGGTGTTGGGACAGCCACAGGTCACTCTATTTTCCCATCAGGAAGAAGGATTAACCACAGGCTCAGCCTGCCGCCCGGAAGCAGAAGAGGGCCTGAAGCAATCCTGTGCTTTTGCGGCCAGCTCCCAAAAAAGCGAGTTGAAAAATCGCGCTCAGGGGCACTGCAATTCACAAACCTGCAGAGTTAGAAATGATAACTCTCGTCCACAAATATATTGAGGGAAGGCAACGAAGAGGATTTGAAAGCATAGCAGAATTGCAGGAAACAGATTTCAGGAGGTAGAGTCGAATCGCCTTTAAAGCACAGGAAAGGCGGCAAAACCTCGACAATGATGCCCTTGGCCAAAAAGGGCGTATGCGTTTTTTCCTGAATATATTCAGGAAAAAACGCATACGCCCTTTTTGGCCAACCAAGCAACCTGGAAAGGCAAATCAGCGCTACAAAGAAGTCTCGCTTCCCATCGGTCAAAAGGGCCATGCTGAATAAAGTGTCAAAACCAGAAATGTAGGACAGGCCATGGAGAAACGGGAGCCTTGCTACGCTGATGGGCGGGATGTAAATTGCCAACAGCCACTCTGGAGAAGTGTACGGTGTGTCCTGAAACATCTAAAAAACTCAGCTTAGAGAGCATAGGGCACTTCCACTCATGGGCGTATAAATTGGGAAAACTAAAAATCAGCAAGACACAGGCACCCCAAAGTTTAGGGCTGCTCTGTTGACAAGAACCTCCACTTCGTTACACCTTAAATATCCCAGGAAAGAGAAAAATGGATAAGGAAGTTGTGGTCCTTATGTACAATGGCATATCACTCAGCCATGAAATCAACGTCATAAGGCTAGTAGCAGCATGATGAGAGGTTTTAGGTACGACGATTCTAAGTGAAATAAGTCACACAAAAAAAGACACTTATCATAAGATATCACTTAGAGAGGGAATGTAAAAACCGCTACACTTGAACTGAATTACAAAACAGAACAGCGTCACACGTTTAGAAGACACACTATGGCTGCTTAACGGGAAAGGTGAGGTGGTGTGATGCATAAAACAAGGGTTTCAAATTAGCTCAGATACTGTTCCATAAACCCAATATGTAACAGACAAGACCTACTCCTTGCTCAGTGAACTGGATTCAACACCCCCTGTTCACCGCCCAAGAATATATCTGACTAGTAAGACTCTTAAAACCAATGTATTGATATCTCTCTGTAAGTGAGTCAAGTGGGTGTAAAGCGGCATAAACACAGCAGTGAAAAGCAGCTAAACCCCATTATAAAAATCAATTACTTTTAAAAACCCGTGAAACAAAGACAGTGAAACAGAGAGAAATTCATACAGAATTCGTTCAGGGGCTGGGATGCCACCTTTATTAACCATCTCTAGACCCACAGCTGATTGAGACATAAGGGTGGACACTCTTCGGGCTGAGAGGTTTGGTGAGGTTGGGTGAGCAAACGCAGACCCTTTAAAGTAATACTGCGTGGTACCCATCCCATGGGTCCAAAATCTCCAGGTTCAAGGGCATCTTCCTACATCGAAAACATGCATGAGAAACCCAGAAGATGGTACACCGTGTGATCGGGAAAGGTTTCTAAAACGCACCTCATTTCTCATCTCCTTGTGCTCGGGCTCGCCATTCCAGCCGCTTTACTAGCAATCTCCCTCCTTGGAGAATGAGCACCTTTAACCTCCTGTTCTGTACAGGTTGCAAATTTGTCCTGAGGATGAACGGGAAGAGGGGGAACCAATGAGAGACTAGGTCTAGGTGTGGGGACAGGCACAGGTCACTCTATTTTCTCATCAGGAAAAAGAATTAACCACAGGCTCAGCCTGCCGCCCGGAACCACAATAAGGCCTGAAGCAATCCTGCGCTTTTGCGGCCAGCTCCCAAGAAAGCGATTTGAAAAGTGGAGCTCAGGGGCACTGCAATTCACAAACCTGCATAGTTAGAAATGATAACTCTCGTCCACAAATATATTGAGGGAAGGCAACAAAGAGGATTTGAAAACAAGGCAGAATTGCAGGAAACAGATTTCACGAGGTAGATTCGAATCGCCTTTAAAGCACAGGAAAAGCGGCAAAACTTCGACCATGATGCCCTTGGCCAAAAAGGGCGTATGCGTTTTTTCTTGAATATATTCAGGAAAAAACGCATACGCCCTTTTTGGCCAACCAAGCAACCTGGAAAGGCAAATCAGCGCTACAAAGAAGTCTCGCTTCCCATCGGTCAAAAGGGCCATGCTGAATAAAGTGTCAAAACCAGAAATGCAAGACAGGCCATGGAGAAACGGGAGCCTTGCTACGCTGATGGGCGGGATTTAAATTGCCAACAGCCACTCTGGAGAAGTGTACGGTGTGTCTTGAAACATCTAAAACACTCAGCTTAGAGAGCATAGGGCACTTCCACTCATGGGCGTATAAATTGGGAAAACTAAAAATCAGCAAGACACAGGCACCCCAAAGTTTAGGGCTGCTCTGTTGACAAGAACCTCCACTTCGTTACACCTTAAATATCCCAGGAAAGAGAAAAATGGATAAGGAAGTTGTGGTCCTTATGTACAATGGCATATCACTCAGCCATGAAATCAACGTCATAAGGCTAGTAGCAGCATGATGAGAGGTTTTAGGTACGACGATTCTAAGTGAAATAAGTCACACAGAAAAAGACACTTATCATAAGATATCACTTAGAGAGGGAATGTAAAAACCGCTACACTTGAACTGAATTACAAAACAGAACAGCGTCACATGTGTAGAAGACACACTATGGCTGCTTAACGGGAAAGGTGAGGTGGGGTGATGCATAAAACAAGGGTTTCAAATTAGCTCAGATACCGTTCCATAAACCCAATATGTAATAGACAAGACCTACTCCTTGCTCAGTGAACTGGACTCAACACCCCCTGTTCACCGCCCAAGAATATATCTGACTAGTAAGACTCTTAAAACCAATGTATTGATATCCCTCTGTAAGTGAGTCAAGTGGGTGTAAAGCGGCATAAACCCAGCAGTGAAAAGCAGCTAAACCCCATTATAAAAATCAATTACTTTTAAAAACCCGTGAAACAAAGACAGTGAAAGAGAGAGAAATTCATACAGAATTCGTTCAGGGGCTGGGATGCCACCTTTATTGACCATCTCTAGACCCACAGCTGATTGAGTCATAAGGGTGGACACTCTTGGGGCTGAGAGGTTTGGTGAGGTTGGGTGAGCAAACGCAGACCCTTTAAAGTAATACTGCGTGGTATCCATCCCATGGGTCCAAAATCTCCAGGTTCAAGGGCATCTTCCTACATCGAAAACATGCATGAGAAACCCAGAAGATGGTACACCGTGTGATCGGGAAAGGTTTCTAAAACGCACCTCATTTCTCATCTCCTTGTGCTGGGGTTGGCCATTACAGCCGCTTTACTAGCAATCTCCCTCCTTGGAGAATCAGCCCCTTTAACCTTCTGTTCCCTACAGGTTGCAATTTGTCCTGAGGATAAACGGGAAGAGGGGGAACCAATGAGAGACTAGCTCTAGGTATTGGGACAGCCACATGTCACTCTATTTTCCCATCAGGAAGAAGGATTAACCACAGGCTCAGCCTGCCGCCCGGAAGCAGAAGAGGGCCTGAAGCAATCCTGTGCTTTTGCGGCCAGCTCCCAAAAAAGCGAGTTGAAAAATGGAGCTCAGGGGCACTGCAATTCACAAACCTGCAGAGTTATAAATGGTAACTCTCGTCCACAAATATATTGAGGGAAGGCAACGAAGAGGATTTGAAAGCATAGCAGAATTGCAGGAAACTGATTTCAGGAGGTAGAGTCGAATCGCCTTTAAAGCACAGGAAAAGCGGCAAAACCTCGACAATGATGCCCTTGGCCAAAAAGGGCGTATGCGTTTTTTCCTGAATATATTCAGGAAAAAACGCATACGCCCTTTTTGGCCAACCAAGCAACCTGGAAAGGCAAATCAGCGCTACAAAGAAGTCTCGCTTCCCATCGGTCAAAAGGGCCATGCTGAATAAAGTGTCAAAACCAGAAATGCAGGACAGGCCATGGAGAAACGGGAGCCTTGCTACGCTGATGGGCGGGATGTAAATTGCCAACAGCCAATCTGGAGAAGTGTACGGTGTGTCCTGAAACACCTAAAAAACTCAGCTTAGAGAGCATAGGGCACTTCCACTCATGGGCGTATAAATTGGGAAAACTAAAAATCAGCAAGACACAGGCACCCCAAAGTTTAGGGCTGCTCTGTTGACAAGAACCTCCACTTCATTACACCTTAAATATCCCAGGAAAGAGAAAAATGGATAAAGAAGTTGTGGTCCTTATGTACAATGGAATATCACTCAGGCATGAAATCAACGTCATAAGGCTGGAAGCAGCATGATGAGTGGATTTAGGTACGACGATTCTAAGTGAAATAAGTCACAGAGAAAGACACTTATCGTAAGATATCACTTATAGAGGGAATGTAAAATCCGCTACACTTGAACTGAATTACAAAACAGAACAGCGTCACACGTTTAGAAAACACACTATGGCTGCTTAACGGGAAAGGTGAGGTGGGGTGATGCATAAAACAAGGGTATCAAATTAGCTCAGATACTGTTCCATAAACCCAATATGTAACAGACAAGACCTACTCCTTGCTCAGTGAGCTGGACTCAATACCCCCTGTTCACCGCCCAAGAATATATCTGACTAGTAAGACTCTTAAAACCAATGTATTGATATCTCTCTGTAAGTGAGTCAAGTGGGTGTAAATCGGCATAAACACAGCAGTGAAAAGCAGCTAAACCCCATTATAAAAGTCAATTACTTTTAAAAACCCGTGAAACAAAGACAGTGAAACAGAGAGAAATTCATACAGAATTCGTTCAGGGGCTGGGATGCCACCTTTATTGACCATCTCTAGACCCACAGCTGATTGAGACATAAGGGTGGACACTCTTGGGGCTGAGAGGTTTGGTGAGGTTGGGTGAGCAAACGCAGACCCTTTAAAGTAATACTGCGTGGTACCCATCCCATGGGTCCAAAATCTCCAGGTTCAAGGGCATCTTCCTACATCGAAAACATGCATGAGAAACCCAGAAGACGGTACACCGTGTGATCGGGAAAGGTTTCTAAAACGCACCTCATTTCTCATCTCCTTGTGCTCGGGCTCGCCATTACAGCCACTTTACTAGCAATCTCCCTCCTTGGAGAATCAGCACCTTTAACCTCCTGTTCCGAACAGGTTGCAATTTGTCCTGAGGATGAACGGGAAGAGGGGGAACCAATGAGAGACTAGGTCTTGGTGTGGGGACAGGCACAGGTCACTCTATTTTCCCATCAGGAAGAAGGATTAACCACAGGCTCAGCCTGCCGCCCGGAAGCAGAAGAGGGCCTGAAGCAATCCTGTGCTTTTGCGGCCAGCTCCCAAAAAAGCGAGTTGAAAAATGGAGCTCAGGGGCACTGCAATTCACAAACCTGCAGAGTTATAAATGGTAACTCTCGTCCACAAATATATTGAGGGAAGGCAACGAAGAGGATTTGAAAGCATAGCAGAATTGCAGGAAACTGATTTCAGGAGGTAGAGTCGAATCGCCTTTAAAGCACAGGAAAAGCGGCAAAACCTCGACAATGATGCCCTTGGCCAAAAAGGGCGTATGCGTTTTTTCCTGAATATATTCAGGAAAAAACGCATACGCCCTTTTTGGCCAACCAAGCAACCTGGAAAGGCAAATCAGCGCTACAAAGAAGTCTCGCTTCCCATCGGTCAAAAGGGCCATGCTGAATAAAGTGTCAAAACCAGAAATGCAGGACAGGCCATGGAGAAACGGGAGCCTTGCTACGCTGATGGGCGGGATGTAAATTGCCAACAGCCAATCTGGAGAAGTGTACGGTGTGTCCTGAAACACCTAAAAAACTCAGCTTAGAGAGCATAGGGCACTTCCACTCATGGGCGTATAAATTGGGAAAACTAAAAATCAGCAAGACACAGGCACCCCAAAGTTTAGGGCTGCTCTGTTGACAAGAACCTCCACTTCATTACACCTTAAATATCCCAGGAAAGAGAAAAATGGATAAAGAAGTTGTGGTCCTTATGTACAATGGAATATCACTCAGGCATGAAATCAACGTCATAAGGCTGGAAGCAGCATGATGAGTGGATTTAGGTACGACGATTCTAAGTGAAATAAGTCACAGAGAAAGACACTTATCGTAAGATATCACTTATAGAGGGAATGTAAAATCCGCTACACTTGAACTGAATTACAAAACAGAACAGCGTCACACGTTTAGAAAACACACTATGGCTGCTTAACGGGAAAGGTGAGGTGGGGTGATGCATAAAACAAGGGTATCAAATTAGCTCAGATACTGTTCCATAAACCCAATATGTAACAGACAAGACCTACTCCTTGCTCAGTGAGCTGGACTCAATACCCCCTGTTCACCGCCCAAGAATATATCTGACTAGTAAGACTCTTAAAACCAATGTATTGATATCTCTCTGTAAGTGAGTCAAGTGGGTGTAAATCGGCATAAACACAGCAGTGAAAAGCAGCTAAACCCCATTATAAAAGTCAATTACTTTTAAAAACCCGTGAAACAAAGACAGTGAAACAGAGAGAAATTCATACAGAATTCGTTCAGGGGCTGGGATGCCACCTTTATTGACCATCTCTAGACCCACAGCTGATTGAGACATAAGGGTGGACACTCTTGGGGCTGAGAGGTTTGGTGAGGTTGGGTGAGCAAACGCAGACCCTTTAAAGTAATACTGCGTGGTACCCATCCCATGGGTCCAAAATCTCCAGGTTCAAGGGCATCTTCCTACATCGAAAACATGCATGAGAAACCCAGAAGACGGTACACCGTGTGATCGGGAAAGGTTTCTAAAACGCACCTCATTTCTCATCTCCTTGTGCTCGGGCTCGCCATTACAGCCACTTTACTAGCAATCTCCCTCCTTGGAGAATCAGCACCTTTAACCTCCTGTTCCGAACAGGTTGCAATTTGTCCTGAGGATGAACGGGAAGAGGGGGAACCAATGAGAGACTAGGTCTTGGTGTGGGGACAGGCACAGGTCACTCTATTTTCCCATCAGGAAGAAGGATTAACCACAGGCTCAGCCTGCCGCCCGGAAGCAGAAGAGGGCCTGAAGCAATCCTGTGCTTTTGCGGCCAGCTCCCAAAAAAGCGAGTTGAAAAATGGAGCTCAGGGGCACTGCAATTCACAAACCTGCAGAGTTAGAAATGATAACTCTCGTCCACAAATATATTGAGGGAAGGCAACGAAGAGGATTTGAAAGCATAGCAGAATTGCAGGAAACAGATTTCAGGAGGTAGAGTCGAATCGCCTTTAAAGCACAGGAAAGGCGGCAAAACCTCGACAATGATGCCCTTGGCCAAAAAGGGCGTATGCGTTTTTTCCTGAATATATTCAGGAAAAAACGCATACGCCCTTTTTGGCCAACCAAGCAACCTGGAAAGGCAAATCAGCGCTACAAAGAAGTCTCGCTTCCCATCGGTCAAAAGGGCCATGCTGAATAAAGTGTCAAAACCAGAAATGCAGGACAGGCCATGGAGAAACGGGAGCCTTGCTACGCTGATGGGCGGGATGTAAATTGCCAACAGCCACTCTGGAGAAGTGTACGGTGTGTCCTGAAACATCTAAAAAACTCAGCTTAGAGAGCATAGGGCACTTCCACTCATGGGCGTATAAATTGGGAAAACTAAAAATCAGCAAGACACAGGCACCCCAAAGTTTAGGGCTGCTCTGTTGACAAGAACCTCCACTTCGTTACACCTTAAATATCCCAGGAAAGAGAAAAATGGATAAGGAAGTTGTGGTCCTTATGTACAATGGCATATCACTCAGCCATGAAATTAACGTCATAAGGCTAGTAGCAGCATGATGAGAGGATTTAGGTACGACGATTCTAAGTGAAATAAGTCACACAGAAAAAGACACTTATCATAAGATATCACTTAGAGAGGGAATGTAAAAACCGCTACACTTGAACTGAATTACAAAACAGAACAGCGTCACATGTTTAGAAGACACACTATGGCTGCTTAACGGGAAAGGTGAGGTGGGTGATGCATAAAACAAGGGTTTCAAATTAGCTCAGATACCGTTCCATAAACCCAATATGTAACAGACAAGACCTACTCCTTGCTCAGTGAACTGGATTCAACACCCCCTGTTCACCGCCCAAGAATATATCTGACTAGTAAGACTCTTAAAACCAATGTATTGATATCTCTCTGTAAGTGAGTCAAGTGGGTGTAAAGAGGCATAAACACAGCAGTGAAAAGCAGCTAAACCCCATTATAAAAATCAATTACTTTTAAAAACCCGTGAAACAAAGACAGTGAAAGAGAGAGAAATTCATACAGAATTCGTTCAGGGGCTGGGATGCCACCTTTATTGACCATCTCTAGACCCACAGCTGATTGAGTCATAAGGGTGGACACTCTTGGGGCTGAGAGGTTTGCTGAGGTTGGGTGAGAAAACGGAGACCCTTTAAAGTAATATTGCGTGGTACCCATCCCATGGGTCCAAAATCTCCAGGTTCAAGGGCATCTTCCTACATCGAAAACATGCATGAGAAACCCAGAAGATGGTAAACCGTGTGATCGGGAAAGGTTTCTAAAACGCACCTCATTTCTCATCTCCTGGTGCTCGGGTTGGCCATTACAGCCGCTTTACTAGCAATCTCCGTCCTTGGAGAATCAGCCCCTTTAACCTTCTGTTCCGTACAGGTTGCAATTTGTCCTGAGGATAAACGGAAAGAGGGGGAACCAATGAGAGACTAGCTCTAGGTGTTGGGACAGCCACAGGTCACTCTATTTTCCCATCAGGAAGAAGGATTAACCACAGGCTCAGCCTGCCGCCCGGAAGCAGAAGAGGGCCTGAAGCAATCCTGTGCTTTTGCGGCCAGCTCCCAAAAAAGCGAGTTGAAAAATCGCGCTCAGGGCACTGCAATTCACAAACCTGCAGAGTTAGAAATGATAACTCTCGTCCACAAATATATTGAGGGAAGGCAACGAAGAGGATTTGAAAGCATAGCAGAATTGCAGGAAACAGATTTCAGGAGGTAGAGTCGAATCGCCTTTAAAGCACAGGAAAGGCGGCAAAACCTCGACAATGATGCCCTTGGCCAAAAAGGGCGTATGCGTTTTTTCCTGAATATATTCAGGAAAAAACGCATACGCCCTTTTTGGCCAACCAAGCAACCTGGAAAGGCAAATCAGCGCTACAAAGAAGTCTCGCTTCCCATCGGTCGAAAGGGCCATGCTGAATAAAGTGTCAAAACCAGAAATGCAGGACAGGCCATGGAGAAACGGGAGCCTTGCTACGCTGATGGGCGGGATGTAAATTGCCAACAGCCAATCTGGAGAAGTGTACGGTGTGTCCTGAAACACCTAAAAAACTCAGCTTAGAGAGCATAGGGCACTTCCACTCATGGGCGTATAAATTGGGAAAACTAAAAATCAGCAAGACACAGGCACCCCAAAGTTTAGGGCTGCTCTGTTGACAAGAACCTCCACTTCATTACACCTTAAATATCCCAGGAAAGAGAAAAATGGATAAAGAAGTTGTGGTCCTTATGTACAATGGAATATCACTCAGGCATGAAATCAACGTCATAAGGCTGGAAGCAGCATGATGAGTGGATTTAGGTACGACGATTCTAAGTGAAATAAGTCACAGAGAAAGACACTTATCGTAAGATATCACTTATAGAGGGAATGTAAAATCCGCTACACTTGAACTGAATTACAAAACAGAACAGCGTCACACGTTTAGAAAACACACTATGGCTGCTTAACGGGAAAGGTGAGGTGGGGTGATGCATAAAACAAGGGTATCAAATTAGCTCAGATACTGTTCCATAAACCCAATATGTAACAGACAAGACCTACTCCTTGCTCAGTGAACTGGACTCAATACCCCCTGTTCACCGCCCAAGAATATATCTGACTAGTAAGACTCTTAAAACCAATGTATTGATATCTCTCTGTAAGTGAGTCAAGTGGGTGTAAATCGGCATAAACACAGCAGTGAAAAGCAGCTAAACCCCATTATAAAAGTCAATTACTTTTAAAAACCCGTGAAACAAAGACAGTGAAACAGAGAGAAATTCATACAGAATTCGTTCAGGGGCTGGGATGCCACCTTTATTGACCATCTCTAGACCCACAGCTGATTGAGACATAAGGGTGGACACTCTTGGGGCTGAGAGGTTTGGTGAGGTTGGGTGAGCAAACGCAGACCCTTTAAAGTAATACTGCGTGGTACCCATCCCATGGGTCCAAAATCTCCAGGTTCAAGGGCATCTTCCTACATCGAAAACATGCATGAGAAACCCAGAAGACGGTACACCGTGTGATCGGGAAAGGTTTCTAAAACGCACCTCATTTCTCATCTCCTTGTGCTCGGGCTCGCCATTACAGCCACTTTACTAGCAATCTCCCTCCTTGGAGAATCAGCACCTTTAACCTCCTGTTCCGAACAGGTTGCAATTTGTCCTGAGGATGAACGGGAAGAGGGGGAACCAATGAGAGACTAGGTCTAGGTGTGGGGACAGGCACAGGTCACTCTATTTTCCCATCAGGAAGAAGGATTAACCACAGGCTCAGCCTGCCGCCCGGAAGCAGAAGAGGGCCTGAAGCAATCCTGTGCTTTTGCGGCCAGCTCCCAAAAAAGCGAGTTGAAAAATGGAGCTCAGGGGCACTGCAATTCACAAACCTGCAGAGTTAGAAATGATAACTCTCGTCCACAAATATATTGAGGGAAGGCAACGAAGAGGATTTGAAAGCATAGCAGAATTGCAGGAAACAGATTTCAGGAGGTAGAGTCGAATCGCCTTTAAAGCACAGGAAAGGCGGCAAAACCTCGACAATGATGCCCTTGGCCAAAAAGGGCGTATGCGTTTTTTCCTGAATATATTCAGGAAAAAACGCATACGCCCTTTTTGGCCAACCAAGCAACCTGGAAAGGCAAATCAGCGCTACAAAGAAGTCTCGCTTCCCATCGGTCAAAAGGGCCATGCTGAATAAAGTGTCAAAACCAGAAATGCAGGACAGGCCATGGAGAAACGGGAGCCTTGCTACGCTGATGGGCGGGATGTAAATTGCCAACAGCCACTCTGGAGAAGTGTACGGTGTGTCCTGAAACATCTAAAAAACTCAGCTTAGAGAGCATAGGGCACTTCCACTCATGGGCGTATAAATTGGGAAAACTAAAAATCAGCAAGACACAGGCACCCCAAAGTTTAGGGCTGCTCTGTTGACAAGAACCTCCACTTCGTTACACCTTAAATATCCCAGGAAAGAGAAAAATGGATAAGGAAGTTGTGGTCCTTATGTAAAATGGCATATCACTCAGCCATGAAATTAACGTCATAAGGCTAGTAGCAGCATGATGAGAGGATTTAGGTACGACGATTCTAAGTGAAATAAGTCACACAGAAAAAGACACTTATCATAAGATATCACTTAGAGAGGGAATGTAAAAACCGCTACACTTGAACTGAATTACAAAACAGAACAGCGTCACATGTTTAGAAGACACACTATGGCTGCTTAACGGGAAAGGTGAGGTGGGTGATGCATAAAACAAGGGTTTCAAATTAGCTCAGATACCGTTCCATAAACCCAATATGTAACAGACAAGACCTACTCCTTGCTCAGTGAACTGGATTCAACACCCCCTGTTCACCGCCCAAGAATATATCTGACTAGTAAGACTCTTAAAACCAATGTATTGATATCTCTCTGTAAGTGAGTCAAGTGGGTGTAAAGAGGCATAAACACAGCAGTGAAAAGCAGCTAAACCCCATTATAAAAATCAATTACTTTTAAAAACCCGTGAAACAAAGACAGTGAAAGAGAGAGAAATTCATACAGAATTCGTTCAGGGGCTGGGATGCCACCTTTATTGACCATCTCTAGACCCACAGCTGATTGAGTCATAAGGGTGGACACTCTTGGGGCTGAGAGGTTTGCTGAGGTTGGGTGAGAAAACGGAGACCCTTTAAAGTAATATTGCGTGGTACCCATCCCATGGGTCCAAAATCTCCAGGTTCAAGGGCATCTTCCTACATCGAAAACATGCATGAGAAACCCAGAAGATGGTAAACCGTGTGATCGGGAAAGGTTTCTAAAACGCACCTCATTTCTCATCTCCTGGTGCTCGGGTTGGCCATTACAGCCGCTTTACTAGCAATCTCCGTCCTTGGAGAATCAGCCCCTTTAACCTTCTGTTCCGTACAGGTTGCAATTTGTCCTGAGGATAAACGGGAAGAGGGGGAACCAATGAGAGACTAGCTCTAGGTGTTGGGACAGCCACAGGTCACTCTATTTTCCCATCAGGAAGAAGGATTAACCACAGGCTCAGCCTGCCGCCCGGAAGCAGAAGAGGGCCTGAAGCAATCCTGTGCTTTTGCGGCCAGCTCCCAAAAAAGCGAGTTGAAAAATCGCGCTCAGGGGCACTGCAATTCACAAACCTGCAGAGTTAGAAATGATAACTCTCGTCCACAAATATATTGAGGGAAGGCAACGAAGAGGATTTGAAAGCATAGCAGAATTGCAGGAAACAGATTTCAGGAGGTAGAGTCGAATCGCCTTTAAAGCACAGGAAAGGCGGCAAAACCTCGACAATGATGCCCTTGGCCAAAAAGGGCGTATGCGTTTTTTCCTGAATATATTCAGGAAAAAACGCATACGCCCTTTTTGGCCAACCAAGCAACCTGGAAAGGCAAATCAGCGCTACAAAGAAGTCTCGCTTCCCATCGGTCAAAAGGGCCATGCTGAATAAAGTGTCAAAACCAGAAATGTAGGACAGGCCATGGAGAAACGGGAGCCTTGCTACGCTGATGGGCGGGATGTAAATTGCCAACAGCCACTCTGGAGAAGTGTACGGTGTGTCCTGAAACATCTAAAAAACTCAGCTTAGAGAGCATAGGGCACTTCCACTCATGGGCGTATAAATTGGGAAAACTAAAAATCAGCAAGACACAGGCACCCCAAAGTTTAGGGCTGCTCTGTTGACAAGAACCTCCACTTCGTTACACCTTAAATATCCCAGGAAAGAGAAAAATGGATAAGGAAGTTGTGGTCCTTATGTACAATGGCATATCACTCAGCCATGAAATCAACGTCATAAGGCTAGTAGCAGCATGATGAGAGGTTTTAGGTACGACGATTCTAAGTGAAATAAGTCACACAAAAAAAGACACTTATCATAAGATATCACTTAGAGAGGGAATGTAAAAACCGCTACACTTGAACTGAATTACAAAACAGAACAGCGTCACACGTTTAGAAGACACACTATGGCTGCTTAACGGGAAAGGTGAGGTGGTGTGATGCATAAAACAAGGGTTTCAAATTAGCTCAGATACTGTTCCATAAACCCAATATGTAACAGACAAGACCTACTCCTTGCTCAGTGAACTGGATTCAACACCCCCTGTTCACCGCCCAAGAATATATCTGACTAGTAAGACTCTTAAAACCAATGTATTGATATCTCTCTGTAAGTGAGTCAAGTGGGTGTAAAGCGGCATAAACACAGCAGTGAAAAGCAGCTAAACCCCATTATAAAAATCAATTACTTTTAAAAACCCGTGAAACAAAGACAGTGAAACAGAGAGAAATTCATACAGAATTCGTTCAGGGGCTGGGATGCCACCTTTATTAACCATCTCTAGACCCACAGCTGATTGAGACATAAGGGTGGACACTCTTCGGGCTGAGAGGTTTGGTGAGGTTGGGTGAGCAAACGCAGACCCTTTAAAGTAATACTGCGTGGTACCCATCCCATGGGTCCAAAATCTCCAGGTTCAAGGGCATCTTCCTACATCGAAAACATGCATGAGAAACCCAGAAGATGGTACACCGTGTGATCGGGAAAGGTTTCTAAAACGCACCTCATTTCTCATCTCCTTGTGCTCGGGCTCGCCATTCCAGCCGCTTTACTAGCAATCTCCCTCCTTGGAGAATGAGCACCTTTAACCTCCTGTTCTGTACAGGTTGCAAATTTGTCCTGAGGATGAACGGGAAGAGGGGGAACCAATGAGAGACTAGGTCTAGGTGTGGGGACAGGCACAGGTCACTCTATTTTCTCATCAGGAAAAAGAATTAACCACAGGCTCAGCCTGCCGCCCGGAACCACAATAAGGCCTGAAGCAATCCTGCGCTTTTGCGGCCAGCTCCCAAGAAAGCGATTTGAAAAGTGGAGCTCAGGGGCACTGCAATTCACAAACCTGCATAGTTAGAAATGATAACTCTCGTCCACAAATATATTGAGGGAAGGCAACAAAGAGGATTTGAAAACAAGGCAGAATTGCAGGAAACAGATTTCACGAGGTAGATTCGAATCGCCTTTAAAGCACAGGAAAAGCGGCAAAACTTCGACCATGATGCCCTTGGCCAAAAAGGGCGTATGCGTTTTTTCTTGAATATATTCAGGAAAAAACGCATACGCCCTTTTTGGCCAACCAAGCAACCTGGAAAGGCAAATCAGCGCTACAAAGAAGTCTCGCTTCCCATCGGTCAAAAGGGCCATGCTGAATAAAGTGTCAAAACCAGAAATGCAAGACAGGCCATGGAGAAACGGGAGCCTTGCTACGCTGATGGGCGGGATTTAAATTGCCAACAGCCACTCTGGAGAAGTGTACGGTGTGTCTTGAAACATCTAAAACACTCAGCTTAGAGAGCATAGGGCACTTCCACTCATGGGCGTATAAATTGGGAAAACTAAAAATCAGCAAGACACAGGCACCCCAAAGTTTAGGGCTGCTCTGTTGACAAGAACCTCCACTTCGTTACACCTTAAATATCCCAGGAAAGAGAAAAATGGATAAGGAAGTTGTGGTCCTTATGTACAATGGCATATCACTCAGCCATGAAATCAACGTCATAAGGCTAGTAGCAGCATGATGAGAGGTTTTAGGTACGACGATTCTAAGTGAAATAAGTCACACAGAAAAAGACACTTATCATAAGATATCACTTAGAGAGGGAATGTAAAAACCGCTACACTTGAACTGAATTACAAAACAGAACAGCGTCACATGTGTAGAAGACACACTATGGCTGCTTAACGGGAAAGGTGAGGTGGGGTGATGCATAAAACAAGGGTTTCAAATTAGCTCAGATACCGTTCCATAAACCCAATATGTAATAGACAAGACCTACTCCTTGCTCAGTGAACTGGACTCAACACCCCCTGTTCACCGCCCAAGAATATATCTGACTAGTAAGACTCTTAAAACCAATGTATTGATATCCCTCTGTAAGTGAGTCAAGTGGGTGTAAAGCGGCATAAACCCAGCAGTGAAAAGCAGCTAAACCCCATTATAAAAATCAATTACTTTTAAAAACCCGTGAAACAAAGACAGTGAAAGAGAGAGAAATTCATACAGAATTCGTTCAGGGGCTGGGATGCCACCTTTATTGACCATCTCTAGACCCACAGCTGATTGAGTCATAAGGGTGGACACTCTTGGGGCTGAGAGGTTTGGTGAGGTTGGGTGAGCAAACGCAGACCCTTTAAAGTAATACTGCGTGGTATCCATCCCATGGGTCCAAAATCTCCAGGTTCAAGGGCATCTTCCTACATCGAAAACATGCATGAGAAACCCAGAAGATGGTACACCGTGTGATCGGGAAAGGTTTCTAAAACGCACCTCATTTCTCATCTCCTTGTGCTGGGGTTGGCCATTACAGCCGCTTTACTAGCAATCTCCCTCCTTGGAGAATCAGCCCCTTTAACCTTCTGTTCCCTACAGGTTGCAATTTGTCCTGAGGATAAACGGGAAGAGGGGGAACCAATGAGAGACTAGCTCTAGGTATTGGGACAGCCACATGTCACTCTATTTTCCCATCAGGAAGAAGGATTAACCACAGGCTCAGCCTGCCGCCCGGAAGCAGAAGAGGGCCTGAAGCAATCCTGTGCTTTTGCGGCCAGCTCCCAAAAAAGCGAGTTGAAAAATGGAGCTCAGGGGCACTGCAATTCACAAACCTGCAGAGTTATAAATGGTAACTCTCGTCCACAAATATATTGAGGGAAGGCAACGAAGAGGATTTGAAAGCATAGCAGAATTGCAGGAAACTGATTTCAGGAGGTAGAGTCGAATCGCCTTTAAAGCACAGGAAAAGCGGCAAAACCTCGACAATGATGCCCTTGGCCAAAAAGGGCGTATGCGTTTTTTCCTGAATATATTCAGGAAAAAACGCATACGCCCTTTTTGGCCAACCAAGCAACCTGGAAAGGCAAATCAGCGCTACAAAGAAGTCTCGCTTCCCATCGGTCAAAAGGGCCATGCTGAATAAAGTGTCAAAACCAGAAATGCAGGACAGGCCATGGAGAAACGGGAGCCTTGCTACGCTGATGGGCGGGATGTAAATTGCCAACAGCCAATCTGGAGAAGTGTACGGTGTGTCCTGAAACACCTAAAAAACTCAGCTTAGAGAGCATAGGGCACTTCCACTCATGGGCGTATAAATTGGGAAAACTAAAAATCAGCAAGACACAGGCACCCCAAAGTTTAGGGCTGCTCTGTTGACAAGAACCTCCACTTCATTACACCTTAAATATCCCAGGAAAGAGAAAAATGGATAAAGAAGTTGTGGTCCTTATGTACAATGGAATATCACTCAGGCATGAAATCAACGTCATAAGGCTGGAAGCAGCATGATGAGTGGATTTAGGTACGACGATTCTAAGTGAAATAAGTCACAGAGAAAGACACTTATCGTAAGATATCACTTATAGAGGGAATGTAAAATCCGCTACACTTGAACTGAATTACAAAACAGAACAGCGTCACACGTTTAGAAAACACACTATGGCTGCTTAACGGGAAAGGTGAGGTGGGGTGATGCATAAAACAAGGGTATCAAATTAGCTCAGATACTGTTCCATAAACCCAATATGTAACAGACAAGACCTACTCCTTGCTCAGTGAGCTGGACTCAATACCCCCTGTTCACCGCCCAAGAATATATCTGACTAGTAAGACTCTTAAAACCAATGTATTGATATCTCTCTGTAAGTGAGTCAAGTGGGTGTAAATCGGCATAAACACAGCAGTGAAAAGCAGCTAAACCCCATTATAAAAGTCAATTACTTTTAAAAACCCGTGAAACAAAGACAGTGAAACAGAGAGAAATTCATACAGAATTCGTTCAGGGGCTGGGATGCCACCTTTATTGACCATCTCTAGACCCACAGCTGATTGAGACATAAGGGTGGACACTCTTGGGGCTGAGAGGTTTGGTGAGGTTGGGTGAGCAAACGCAGACCCTTTAAAGTAATACTGCGTGGTACCCATCCCATGGGTCCAAAATCTCCAGGTTCAAGGGCATCTTCCTACATCGAAAACATGCATGAGAAACCCAGAAGACGGTACACCGTGTGATCGGGAAAGGTTTCTAAAACGCACCTCATTTCTCATCTCCTTGTGCTCGGGCTCGCCATTACAGCCACTTTACTAGCAATCTCCCTCCTTGGAGAATCAGCACCTTTAACCTCCTGTTCCGAACAGGTTGCAATTTGTCCTGAGGATGAACGGGAAGAGGGGGAACCAATGAGAGACTAGGTCTTGGTGTGGGGACAGGCACAGGTCACTCTATTTTCCCATCAGGAAGAAGGATTAACCACAGGCTCAGCCTGCCGCCCGGAAGCAGAAGAGGGCCTGAAGCAATCCTGTGCTTTTGCGGCCAGCTCCCAAAAAAGCGAGTTGAAAAATGGAGCTCAGGGGCACTGCAATTCACAAACCTGCAGAGTTATAAATGGTAACTCTCGTCCACAAATATATTGAGGGAAGGCAACGAAGAGGATTTGAAAGCATAGCAGAATTGCAGGAAACTGATTTCAGGAGGTAGAGTCGAATCGCCTTTAAAGCACAGGAAAAGCGGCAAAACCTCGACAATGATGCCCTTGGCCAAAAAGGGCGTATGCGTTTTTTCCTGAATATATTCAGGAAAAAACGCATACGCCCTTTTTGGCCAACCAAGCAACCTGGAAAGGCAAATCAGCGCTACAAAGAAGTCTCGCTTCCCATCGGTCAAAAGGGCCATGCTGAATAAAGTGTCAAAACCAGAAATGCAGGACAGGCCATGGAGAAACGGGAGCCTTGCTACGCTGATGGGCGGGATGTAAATTGCCAACAGCCAATCTGGAGAAGTGTACGGTGTGTCCTGAAACACCTAAAAAACTCAGCTTAGAGAGCATAGGGCACTTCCACTCATGGGCGTATAAATTGGGAAAACTAAAAATCAGCAAGACACAGGCACCCCAAAGTTTAGGGCTGCTCTGTTGACAAGAACCTCCACTTCATTACACCTTAAATATCCCAGGAAAGAGAAAAATGGATAAAGAAGTTGTGGTCCTTATGTACAATGGAATATCACTCAGGCATGAAATCAACGTCATAAGGCTGGAAGCAGCATGATGAGTGGATTTAGGTACGACGATTCTAAGTGAAATAAGTCACAGAGAAAGACACTTATCGTAAGATATCACTTATAGAGGGAATGTAAAATCCGCTACACTTGAACTGAATTACAAAACAGAACAGCGTCACACGTTTAGAAAACACACTATGGCTGCTTAACGGGAAAGGTGAGGTGGGGTGATGCATAAAACAAGGGTATCAAATTAGCTCAGATACTGTTCCATAAACCCAATATGTAACAGACAAGACCTACTCCTTGCTCAGTGAGCTGGACTCAATACCCCCTGTTCACCGCCCAAGAATATATCTGACTAGTAAGACTCTTAAAACCAATGTATTGATATCTCTCTGTAAGTGAGTCAAGTGGGTGTAAATCGGCATAAACACAGCAGTGAAAAGCAGCTAAACCCCATTATAAAAGTCAATTACTTTTAAAAACCCGTGAAACAAAGACAGTGAAACAGAGAGAAATTCATACAGAATTCGTTCAGGGGCTGGGATGCCACCTTTATTGACCATCTCTAGACCCACAGCTGATTGAGACATAAGGGTGGACACTCTTGGGGCTGAGAGGTTTGGTGAGGTTGGGTGAGCAAACGCAGACCCTTTAAAGTAATACTGCGTGGTACCCATCCCATGGGTCCAAAATCTCCAGGTTCAAGGGCATCTTCCTACATCGAAAACATGCATGAGAAACCCAGAAGACGGTACACCGTGTGATCGGGAAAGGTTTCTAAAACGCACCTCATTTCTCATCTCCTTGTGCTCGGGCTCGCCATTACAGCCACTTTACTAGCAATCTCCCTCCTTGGAGAATCAGCACCTTTAACCTCCTGTTCCGAACAGGTTGCAATTTGTCCTGAGGATGAACGGGAAGAGGGGGAACCAATGAGAGACTAGGTCTTGGTGTGGGGACAGGCACAGGTCACTCTATTTTCCCATCAGGAAGAAGGATTAACCACAGGCTCAGCCTGCCGCCCGGAAGCAGAAGAGGGCCTGAAGCAATCCTGTGCTTTTGCGGCCAGCTCCCAAAAAAGCGAGTTGAAAAATGGAGCTCAGGGGCACTGCAATTCACAAACCTGCAGAGTTAGAAATGATAACTCTCGTCCACAAATATATTGAGGGAAGGCAACGAAGAGGATTTGAAAGCATAGCAGAATTGCAGGAAACAGATTTCAGGAGGTAGAGTCGAATCGCCTTTAAAGCACAGGAAAGGCGGCAAAACCTCGACAATGATGCCCTTGGCCAAAAAGGGCGTATGCGTTTTTTCCTGAATATATTCAGGAAAAAACGCATACGCCCTTTTTGGCCAACCAAGCAACCTGGAAAGGCAAATCAGCGCTACAAAGAAGTCTCGCTTCCCATCGGTCAAAAGGGCCATGCTGAATAAAGTGTCAAAACCAGAAATGCAGGACAGGCCATGGAGAAACGGGAGCCTTGCTACGCTGATGGGCGGGATGTAAATTGCCAACAGCCACTCTGGAGAAGTGTACGGTGTGTCCTGAAACATCTAAAAAACTCAGCTTAGAGAGCATAGGGCACTTCCACTCATGGGCGTATAAATTGGGAAAACTAAAAATCAGCAAGACACAGGCACCCCAAAGTTTAGGGCTGCTCTGTTGACAAGAACCTCCACTTCGTTACACCTTAAATATCCCAGGAAAGAGAAAAATGGATAAGGAAGTTGTGGTCCTTATGTACAATGGCATATCACTCAGCCATGAAATTAACGTCATAAGGCTAGTAGCAGCATGATGAGAGGATTTAGGTACGACGATTCTAAGTGAAATAAGTCACACAGAAAAAGACACTTATCATAAGATATCACTTAGAGAGGGAATGTAAAAACCGCTACACTTGAACTGAATTACAAAACAGAACAGCGTCACATGTTTAGAAGACACACTATGGCTGCTTAACGGGAAAGGTGAGGTGGGTGATGCATAAAACAAGGGTTTCAAATTAGCTCAGATACCGTTCCATAAACCCAATATGTAACAGACAAGACCTACTCCTTGCTCAGTGAACTGGATTCAACACCCCCTGTTCACCGCCCAAGAATATATCTGACTAGTAAGACTCTTAAAACCAATGTATTGATATCTCTCTGTAAGTGAGTCAAGTGGGTGTAAAGAGGCATAAACACAGCAGTGAAAAGCAGCTAAACCCCATTATAAAAATCAATTACTTTTAAAAACCCGTGAAACAAAGACAGTGAAAGAGAGAGAAATTCATACAGAATTCGTTCAGGGGCTGGGATGCCACCTTTATTGACCATCTCTAGACCCACAGCTGATTGAGTCATAAGGGTGGACACTCTTGGGGCTGAGAGGTTTGCTGAGGTTGGGTGAGAAAACGGAGACCCTTTAAAGTAATATTGCGTGGTACCCATCCCATGGGTCCAAAATCTCCAGGTTCAAGGGCATCTTCCTACATCGAAAACATGCATGAGAAACCCAGAAGATGGTAAACCGTGTGATCGGGAAAGGTTTCTAAAACGCACCTCATTTCTCATCTCCTGGTGCTCGGGTTGGCCATTACAGCCGCTTTACTAGCAATCTCCGTCCTTGGAGAATCAGCCCCTTTAACCTTCTGTTCCGTACAGGTTGCAATTTGTCCTGAGGATAAACGGAAAGAGGGGGAACCAATGAGAGACTAGCTCTAGGTGTTGGGACAGCCACAGGTCACTCTATTTTCCCATCAGGAAGAAGGATTAACCACAGGCTCAGCCTGCCGCCCGGAAGCAGAAGAGGGCCTGAAGCAATCCTGTGCTTTTGCGGCCAGCTCCCAAAAAAGCGAGTTGAAAAATCGCGCTCAGGGCACTGCAATTCACAAACCTGCAGAGTTAGAAATGATAACTCTCGTCCACAAATATATTGAGGGAAGGCAACGAAGAGGATTTGAAAGCATAGCAGTATTGCAGGAAACAGATTTCAGGAGGTAGAGTCGAATCGCCTTTAAAGCACAGGAAAAGCGGCAAAACCTCGACCATGATGCCCTTGGCCAAAAAGGGCGTATGCGTTTTTTCCTGAATATATTCAGGAAAAAACGCATACGCCCTTTTTGGCCAACCAAGCAACCTGGAAAGGCAAATCAGCGCTACAAAGAAGTCTCGCTTCCCATCGGTCAAAAGGGCCATGCTGAATAAAGTGTCAAAACCAGAAATGCAAGACAGGCCATGGAGAAACGGGAGCCTTGCTACGCTGATGGGCGGGATTTAAATTGCCAACAGCCACTCTGGAGAAGTGTACGGTGTGTCCTGAAACATCTAAAACACTCAGCTTAGAGAGCATAGGGCACTTCCACTCATGGGCGTATAAATTGGGAAAACTAAAAATCAGCAAGACACAGGCACCCCAAAGTTTAGGGCTGCTCTGTTGACAAGAACCTCCACTTCATTACACCTTAAATATCCCAGGAAAGAGAAAAATGGATAAAGAAGTTGTGGTCCTTATGTACAATGGAATATCACTCAGGCATGAAATCAACGTCATAAGGCTAGTAGCAGCATGATGAGAGGATTTAGGTACGACGATTCTAAGTGAAATAAGTCACACAGAAAAAGACACTTATCATAAGATATCACTTAGAGAGGGAATGTAAAAACCGCTACACTTGAACTGAATTACAAAACAGAACAGCGTCACACGTTTAGAAGACACACTATGGCTGCTTAACGGGAACGGTGAGGTGGGGTGATGCATAAAACAAGGGTTTCAAATTAGCTCAGATACCGTTCCATAAACCCAATATGTAATAGACAAGACCTACTCCTTGCTCAGTGAACTGGACTCAACACCCCCTGTTCACCGCCCAAGAATATATCTGACTAGTAAGACTCTTAAAACCAATGTATTGATATCCCTCTGTAAGTGAGTCAAGTGGGTGTAAAGCGGCATAAACCCAGCAGTGAAAAGCAGCTAAACCCCATTATAAAAATCAATTACTTTTAAAAACCCGTGAAACAAAGACAGTGAAAGAGAGAGAAATTCATACAGAATTCGTTCAGGGGCTGGGATGCCACCTTTATTGACCATCTCTAGACCCACAGCTGATTGAGTCATAAGGGTGGACACTCTTGGGGCTGAGAGGTTTGGTGAGGTTGGGTGAGCAAACGCAGACCCTTTAAAGTAATACTGCGTGGTATCCATCCCATGGGTCCAAAATCTCCAGGTTCAAGGGCATCTTCCTACATCGAAAACATGCATGAGAAACCCAGAAGATGGTACACCATGTGATCGGGAAAGGTTTCTAAAACGCACCTCATTTCTCATCTCCTTGTGCTCGGGCTCGCCATTCCAGCCGCTTTACTAGCAATCTCCCTCCTTGGAGAATGAGCAACTTTAACCTCCTGTTCTGTACAGGTTGCAAATTTGTCCTGAGGATGAACGGGAAGAGGGGGAACCAATGAGAGACTAGGTCTAGGTGTGGGGACAGGCACAGGTCACTCTATTTTCTCATCAGGAAGAAGAATTAACCACAGGCTCAGCCTGCCGCCCGGAACCACAATAGGGCCTGAAGCAATCCTGCGCTTTTGCGGCCAGCTCCCAAGAAAGCGATTTGAAAAGTGGAGCTCAGGGGCACTGCAATTCACAAACCTGCAGAGTTAGAAATGATAACTCTCGTCCACAAATATATTGAGGGAAGGCAACAAAGAGGATTTGAAAGCAAGGCAGAATTGCAGGAAACAGATTTCAGGAGGTAGATTCGAATCGCATTTAAAGCACAGGAAAAGTGGCAAAACCTCGACCATGATGCCCTTGGCCAAAAAGGGCGTATGCGTTTTTTCTTGAATATATTCAGGAAAAAACGCATACGCCCTTTTTGGCCAACCAAGCAACCTGGAAAGGCAAATCAGCGCTACAAAGAAGTCTCGCTTCCCATCGGTCAAAAGGGCCATGCTGAATAAAGAGTCAAAACCAGAAATGCAAGACAGGCCATGGAGAAACGGGAGCCTTGCTACGCTGATGGGCGGGATTTAAATTGCCAACAGCCACTCTGGAGAAGTGTACGGTGTGTCTTGAAACATCTAAAACACTCAGCTTAGAGAGCATAGGGCACTTCCACTCATGGGCGTATAAATTGGGAAAACTAAAAATCAGCAAGACACAGGCACCCCAAAGTTTAGGGCTGCTCTGTTGACAAGAACCTCCACTTCATTACACCTTAAATATCCCAGGAAAGAGAAAAATGGATAAAGAAGTTGTGGTCCTTATGTACAATGGAATATCACTCAGGCATGAAATCAACGTCATAAGGCTAGTAGCAGCATGATGAGAGGATTTAGGTACGACGATTCTAAGTGAAATAAGTCACACAGAAAAAGACACTTATCATAAGATATCACTTAGAGAGGGAATGTAAAAACCGCTACACTTGAACTGAATTACAAAACAGAACAGCGTCACACGTTTAGAAGACACACTATGGCTGCTTAACGGGAAAGGTGAGGTGGGGTGATGCATAAAACGAGGGTTTCAAATTAGCTCAGATACCGTTCCATAAACCCAATATGTAATAGACAAGACCTACTCCTTGCTCAGTGAACTGGACTCAACACCCCCTGTTCACCGCCCAAGAATATATCTGACTAGTAAGACTCTTAAAACCAATGTATTGATATCCCTCTGTAAGTGAGTCAAGTGGGTGTAAAGCGGCATAAACCCAGCAGTGAAAAGCAGCTAAACCCCATTATAAAAATCAATTACTTTTAAAAACCCGTGAAACAAAGACAGTGAAAGAGAGAGAAATTCATACAGAATTCGTTCAGGGGCTGGGATGCCACCTTTATTGACCATCTCTAGACCCACAGCTGATTGAGTCATAAGGGTGGACACTCTTGGGGCTGAGAGGTTTGGTGAGGTTGGGTGAGCAAACGCAGACCCTTTAAAGTAATACTGCGTGGTATCCATCCCATGGGTCCAAAATCTCCAGGTTCAAGGGCATCTTCCTACATCGAAAACATGCATGAGAAACCCAGAAGATGGTACACCGTGTGATCGGGAAAGGTTTCTAAAACGCACCTCATTTCTCATCTCCTTGTGCTCGGGTTGGCCATTACAGCCGCTTTACTAGCAATCTCCCTCCTTGGAGAATCAGCCCCTTTAACCTTCTGTTCCCTACAGGTTGCAATTTGTCCTGAGGATAAACGGGAAGAGGGGGAACCAATGAGAGACTAGCTCTAGGTATTGGGACAGCCACATGTCACTCTATTTTCCCATCAGGAAGAAGGATTAACCACAGGCTCAGCCTGCCGCCCGGAAGCAGAACAGGGCCTGAAGCAATCCTGTGCTTTTGCGGCCAGCTCCCAAAAAAGCGAGTTGAAAAATGGAGCTCAGGGGCACTGCAATTCACAAACCTGCAGAGTTATAAATGGTAACTCTCGTCCACAAATATATTGAGGGAAGGCAACGAAGAGGATTTGAAAGCATAGCAGAATTGCAGGAAACTGATTTCAGGAGGTAGAGTCGAATCGCCTTTAAAGCACAGGAAAAGCGGCAAAACCTCGACAATGATGCCCTTGGCCAAAAAGGGCGTATGCGTTTTTTCCTGAATATATTCAGGAAAAAACGCATACGCCCTTTTTGGCCAACCAAGCAACCTGGAAAGGCAAATCAGCGCTACAAAGAAGTCTCGCTTCCCATCGGTCAAAAGGGCCATGCTGAATAAAGTGTCAAAACCAGAAATGCAGGACAGGCCATGGAGAAACGGGAGCCTTGCTACGCTGATGGGCGGGATGTAAATTGCCAACAGCCAATCTGGAGAAGTGTACGGTGTGTCCTGAAACACCTAAAAAACTCAGCTTAGAGAGCATAGGGCACTTCCACTCATGGGCGTATAAATTGGGAAAACTAAAAATCAGCAAGACACAGGCACCCCAAAGTTTAGGGCTGCTCTGTTGACAAGAACCTCCACTTCATTACACCTTAAATATCCCAGGAAAGAGAAAAATGGATAAAGAAGTTGTGGTCCTTATGTACAATGGAATATCACTCAGGCATGAAATCAACGTCATAAGGCTGGAAGCAGCATGATGAGTGGATTTAGGTACGACGATTCTAAGTGAAATAAGTCACAGAGAAAGACACTTATCGTAAGATATCACTTATAGAGGGAATGTAAAATCCGCTACACTTGAACTGAATTACAAAACAGAACAGCGTCACACGTTTAGAAAACACACTATGGCTGCTTAACGGGAAAGGTGAGGTGGGGTGATGCATAAAACAAGGGTATCAAATTAGCTCAGATACTGTTCCATAAACCCAATATGTAACAGACAAGACCTACTCCTTGCTCAGTGAACTGGACTCAATACCCCCTGTTCACCGCCCAAGAATATATCTGACTAGTAAGACTCTTAAAACCAATGTATTGATATCTCTCTGTAAGTGAGTCAAGTGGGTGTAAATCGGCATAAACACAGCAGTGAAAAGCAGCTAAACCCCATTATAAAAGTCAATTACTTTTAAAAACCCGTGAAACAAAGACAGTGAAACAGAGAGAAATTCATACAGAATTCGTTCAGGGGCTGGGATGCCACCTTTATTGACCATCTCTAGACCCACAGCTGATTGAGACATAAGGGTGGACACTCTTGGGGCTGAGAGGTTTGGTGAGGTTGGGTGAGCAAACGCAGACCCTTTAAAGTAATACTGCGTGGTACCCATCCCATGGGTCCAAAATCTCCAGGTTCAAGGGCATCTTCCTACATCGAAAACATGCATGAGAAACCCAGAAGACGGTACACCGTGTGATCGGGAAAGGTTTCTAAAACGCACCTCATTTCTCATTTCCTTGTGCTCGGGCTCGCCATTACAGCCACTTTACTAGCAATCTCCCTCCTTGGAGAATCAGCACCTTTAACCTCCTGTTCCGAACAGGTTGCAATTTGTCCTGAGGATGAACGGGAAGAGGGGGAACCAATGAGAGACTAGGTCTAGGTGTGGGGACAGGCACAGGTCACTCTATTTTCCCATCAGGAAGAAGGATTAACCACAGGCTCAGCCTGCCGCCCGGAAGCAGAAGAGGGCCTGAAGCAATCCTGTGCTTTTGCGGCCAGCTCCCAAAAAAGCGAGTTGAAAAATCGAGCTCAGGGGCACTGCAATTCACAAACCTGCAGAGTTAGAAATGATAACTCTCGTCCACAAATATATTGAGGGAAGGCAACGAAGAGGATTTGAAAGCATAGCAGAATTGCAGGAAACAGATTTCAGGAGGTAGAGTCGAATCGCCTTTAAAGCACAGGAAAGGCGGCAAAACCTCGACAATGATGCCCTTGGCCAAAAAGGGCGTATGCGTTTTTTCCTGAATATATTCAGGAAAAAACGCATACGCCCTTTTTGGCCAACCAAGCAACCTGGAAAGGCAAATCAGCGCTACAAAGAAGTCTCGCTTCCCATCGGTCAAAAGGGCCATGCTGAATAAAGTGTCAAAACCAGAAATGCAGGACAGGCCATGGAGAAACGGGAGCCTTGCTACGCTGATGGGCGGGATGTAAATTGCCAACAGCCACTCTGGAGAAGTGTACGGTGTGTCCTGAAACATCTAAAAAACTCAGCTTAGAGAGCATAGGGCACTTCCACTCATGGGCGTATAAATTGGGAAAACTAAAAATCAGCAAGACACAGGCACCCCAAAGTTTAGGGCTGCTCTGTTGACAAGAACCTCCACTTCGTTACACCTTAAATATCCCAGGAAAGAGAAAAATGGATAAGGAAGTTGTGGTCCTTATGTACAATGGCATATCACTCAGCCATGAAATTAACGTCATAAGGCTAGTAGCAGCATGATGAGAGGATTTAGGTACGACGATTCTAAGTGAAATAAGTCACACAGAAAAAGACACTTATCATAAGATATCACTTAGAGAGGGAATGTAAAAACCGCTACACTTGAACTGAATTACAAAACAGAACAGCGTCACATGTTTAGAAGACACACTATGGCTGCTTAACGGGAAAGGTGAGGTGGGTGATGCATAAAACAAGGGTTTCAAATTAGCTCAGATACCGTTCCATAAACCCAATATGTAACAGACAAGACCTACTCCTTGCTCAGTGAACTGGATTCAACACCCCCTGTTCACCGCCCAAGAATATATCTGACTAGTAAGACTCTTAAAACCAATGTATTGATATCTCTCTGTAAGTGAGTCAAGTGGGTGTAAAGAGGCATAAACACAGCAGTGAAAAGCAGCTAAACCCCATTATAAAAATCAATTACTTTTAAAAACCCGTGAAACAAAGACAGTGAAAGAGAGAGAAATTCATACAGAATTCGTTCAGGGGCTGGGATGCCACCTTTATTGACCATCTCTAGACCCACAGCTGATTGAGTCATAAGGGTGGACACTCTTGGGGCTGAGAGGTTTGCTGAGGTTGGGTGAGAAAACGGAGACCCTTTAAAGTAATATTGCGTGGTACCCATCCCATGGGTCCAAAATCTCCAGGTTCAAGGGCATCTTCCTACATCGAAAACATGCATGAGAAACCCAGAAGATGGTAAACCGTGTGATCGGGAAAGGTTTCTAAAACGCACCTCATTTCTCATCTCCTTGTGCTCGGGTTGGCCATTACAGCCGCTTTACTAGCAATCTCCGTCCTTGGAGAATCAGCCCCTTTAACCTTCTGTTCCGTACAGGTTGCAATTTGTCCTGAGGATAAACGGGAAGAGGGGGAACCAATGAGAGACTAGCTCTAGGTGTTGGGACAGCCACAGGTCACTCTATTTTCCCATCAGGAAGAAGGATTAACCACAGGCTCAGCCTGCCGCCCGGAAGCAGAAGAGGGCCTGAAGCAATCCTGTGCTTTTGCGGCCAGCTCCCAAAAAAGCGAGTTGAAAAATCGCGCTCAGGGGCACTGCAATTCACAAACCTGCAGAGTTAGAAATGATAACTCTCGTCCACAAATATATTGAGGGAAGGCAACGAAGAGGATTTGAAAGCATAGCAGAATTGCAGGAAACAGATTTCAGGAGGTAGAGTCGAATCGCCTTTAAAGCACAGGAAAGGCGGCAAAACCTCGACAATGATGCCCTTGGCCAAAAAGGGCGTATGCGTTTTTTCCTGAATATATTCAGGAAAAAACGCATACGCCCTTTTTGGCCAACCAAGCAACCTGGAAAGGCAAATCAGCGCTACAAAGAAGTCTCGCTTCCCATCGGTCAAAAGGGCCATGCTGAATAAAGTGTCAAAACCAGAAATGTAGGACAGGCCATGGAGAAACGGCAGCCTTGCTACGCTGATGGGCGGGATGTAAATTGCCAACAGCCACTCTGGAGAAGTGTACGGTGTGTCCTGAAACATCTAAAAAACTCAGCTTAGAGAGCATAGGGCACTTCCACTCATGGGCGTATAAATTGGGAAAACTAAAAATCAGCAAGACACAGGCACCCCAAAGTTTAGGGCTGCTCTGTTGACAAGAACCTCCACTTCGTTACACCTTAAATATCCCAGGAAAGAGAAAAATGGATAAGGAAGTTGTGGTCCTTATGTACAATGGCATATCACTCAGCCATGAAATTAACGTCATAAGGCTAGTAGCAGCATGATGAGAGGATTTAGGTACGACGATTCTAAGTGAAATAAGTCACACAGAAAAAGACACTTATCATAAGATATCACTTAGAGAGGGAATGTAAAAACCGCTACACTTGAACTGAATTACAAAACAGAACAGCGTCACATGTTTAGAAGACACACTATGGCTGCTTAGCGGGAAAGGTGAGGTGGGTGATGCATAAAACAAGGGTTTCAAATTAGCTCAGATACCGTTCCATAAACCCAATATGTAACAGACAAGACCTACTCCTTGCTCAGTGAACTGGATTCAACACCCCCTGTTCACCGCCCAAGAATATATCTGACTAGTAAGACTCTTAAAACCAATGTATTGATATCTCTCTGTAAGTGAGTCAAGTGGGTGTAAAGAGGCATAAACACAGCAGTGAAAAGCAGCTAAACCCCATTATAAAAATCAATTACTTTTAAAAACCCGTGAAACAAAGACAGTGAAAGAGAGAGAAATTCATACAGAATTCGTTCAGGGGCTGGGATGCCACCTTTATTGACCATCTCTAGACCCACAGCTGATTGAGACATAAGGGTGGACACTCTTGGGGCTGAGAGGTTTGCTGAGGTTGGGTGAGAAAACGGAGACCCTTTAAAGTAATATTGCGTGGTACCCATCCCATGGGTCCAAAATCTCCAGGTTCAAGGGCATCTTCCTACATCGAAAACATGCATGAGAAACCCAGAAGATGGTAAACCGTGTGATCGGGAAAGGTTTCTAAAACGCACCTCATTTCTCATCTCCTGGTGCTCGGGTTGGCCATTACAGCCGCTTTACTAGCAATCTCCGTCCTTGGAGAATCAGCCCCTTTAACCTTCTGTTCCGTACAGGTTGCAATTTGTCCTGAGGATAAACGGGAAGAGGGGGAACCAATGAGAGACTAGCTCTAGGTGTTGGGACAGCCACATGTCACTCTATTTTCCCATCAGGAAGAAGGATTAACCACAGGCTCAGCCTGCCGCCCGGAAGCAGAAGAGGGCCTGAAGCAATCCTGTGCTTTTGCGGCCAGCTCCCAAAAAAGCGAGTTGAAAAATCGCGCTCAGGGGCACTGCAATTCACAAACCTGCAGAGTTAGAAATGATAACTCTCGTCCACAAATATATTGAGGGAAGGCAACGAAGAGGATTTGAAAGCAGAGCAGAATTGCAGGAAACAGATTTCAGGAGGTAGAGTCGAATCGCCTTTAAAGCACAGGAAAGGCGGCAAAACCTCGACAATGATGCCCTTGGCCAAAAAGGGCGTATGCGTTTTTTCCTGAATATATTCAGGAAAAAACGCATACGCCCTTTTTGGCCAACCAAGCAACCTGGAAAGGCAAATCAGCGCTACAAAGAAGTCTCGCTTCCCATCGGTCAAAAGGGCCATGCTGAATAAAGTGTCAAAACCAGAAATGTAGGACAGGCCATGGAGAAACGGGAGCCTTGCTACGCTGATGGGCGGGATGTAAATTGCCAACAGCCACTCTGGAGAAGTGTACGGTGTGTCCTGAAACATCTAAAAAACTCAGCTTAGAGAGCATAGGGCACTTCCACTCATGGGCGTATAAATTGGGAAAACTAAAAATCAGCAAGACACAGGCACCCCAAAGTTTAGGGCTGCTCTGTTGACAAGAACCTCCACTTCGTTACACCTTAAATATCCCAGGAAAGAGAAAAATGGATAAGGAAGTTGTGGTCCTTATGTACAATGGCATATCACTCAGCCATGAAATTAACGTCATAAGGCTAGTAGCAGCATGATGAGAGGTTTTAGGTACGACGATTCTAAGTGAAATAAGTCACACAAAAAAAGACACTTATCATAAGATATCACTTAGAGAGGGAATGTAAAAACCGCTACACTTGAACTGAATTACAAAACAGAACAGCGTCACACGTTTAGAAGACACACTATGGCTGCTTAACGGGAAAGGTGAGGTGGTGTGATGCATAAAACAAGGGTTTCAAATTAGCTCAGATACTGTTCCATAAACCCAATATGTAACAGACAAGACCTACTCCTTGCTCAGTGAACTGGATTCAACACCCCCTGTTCACCGCCCAAGAATATATCTGACTAGTAAGACTCTTAAAACCAATGTATTGATATCTCTCTGTAAGTGAGTCAAGTGGGTGTAAAGCGCCATAAACACAGCAGTGAAAAGCAGCTAAACCCCATTATAAAAATCAATTACTTTTAAAAACCCGTGAAACAAAGACAGTGAAAGAGAGAGAAATTCATACAGAATTCGTTCAGGGGCTGGGATGCCACCTTTATTAACCATCTCTAGACCCACAGCTGATTGAGACATAAGGGTGGACACTCTTCGGGCTGAGAGGTTTGGTGAGGTTGGGTGAGCAAACGCAGACCCTTTAAAGTAATACTGCGTGGTACCCATCCCATGGGTCCAAAATCTCCAGGTTCAAGGGCATCTTCCTACATCGAAAACATGCATGAGAAACCCAGAAGATGGTACACCGTGTGATCGGGAAAGGTTTCTAAAACGCACCTCATTTCTCATCTCCTTGTGCTCGGGCTCGCCATTCCAGCCGCTTTACTAGCAATCTCCCTCCTTGGAGAATGAGCACCTTTAACCTCCTGTTCTGTACAGGTTGCAAATTTGTCCTGAGGATGAACGGGAAGAGGGGGAACCAATGAGAGACTAGGTCTAGGTGTGGGGACAGGCACAGGTCACTCTATTTTCCCATCAGGAAGAAGAATTAACCACAGGCTCAGCCTGCCGCCCGGAACCACAATAGGGCCTGAAGCAATCCTGCGCTTTTGCGGCCAGCTCCCAAGAAAGCGAGTTGAAAAATGGAGCTCAGGGGCACTGCAATTCACAAACCTGCAGAGTTAGAAATGATAACTCTCGTCCACAAATATATTGAGGGAAGGCAACAAAGAGGATTTGAAAGCAAGGCAGAATTGCAGGAAACAGATTTCAGGAGGTAGATTCGAATCGCCTTTAAAACACGGGAAAAGCGGCAAAACCTCGACCATGATGCCCTTGGCCAAAAAGGGCGTATGCGTTTTTTCCTGAATATATTCAGGAAAAACGCATACGCCCTTTTTGGCCAACCAAGCAACCTGGAAAGGCAAATCAGCGCTACAATGAAGTCTCGCTTCCCATCGGTCAAAAGGGCCATGCTGAATAAAGTGTCAAAACCAGAAATGCAGGACAGGCCATGGAGAAACGGGAGCCTTGCTACACTGATGGGCGGGATTTAAATTGCCAACAGCCACTCTGGAGAAGTGTACAGTGTGTCCTGAAACATCTAAAACACTCAGCTTAGAGAGCATAGGGCACTTCCACTCATGGGCGTATAAATTGGGAAAACTAAAAATCAGCAAGACACAGGCACCCCAAAGTTTAGGGCTGCTCTGTTGACAAGAACCTCCACTTCATTACACCTTAAATATCCCAGGAAAGAGAAAAATGGATAAAGAAGTTGTGGTCCTTATGTACAATGGAATATCACTCAGGCATGAAATCAACGTCATAAGGCTAGTAGCAGCATGATGAGAGGATTTAGGTACGACGATTCTAAGTGAAATAAGTCACACAGAAAAAGACACTTATCATAAGATATCTCTTAGAGAGGGAATGTAAAAACCGCTACACTTGAACTGAATTACAAAACAGAACAGCGTCACACGTTTAGAAGACACACTATGGCCGCTTAACGGGAAAGGTGAGGTGGGGTGATGCATAAAACAAGGGTTTCAAATTAGCTCAGATACCGTTCCATAAACCCAATATGTAATAGACAAGACCTACTCCTTGCTCAGTGAACTGGACTCAACACCCCCTGTTCACCGCCCAAGAATATATCTGACTAGTAAGACTCTTAAAACCAATGTATTGATATCCCTCTGTAAGTGAGTCAAGTGGGTGTAAACCGGCATAAACACAGCAGTGAAAAGCAGCTAAACCCCATTATAAAAATCAATTACTTTTAAAAACCCGTGAAACAAAGACAGTGAAAGAGAGAGAAATTCATACAGAATTCGTTCAGGGGCTGGGATGCCACCTTTATTGACCATCTCTAGACCCACAGCTGATTGAGTCATAAGGGTGGACACTCTTGGGGCTGAGAGGTTTGGTGAGGTTGAGTGAGCAAACGCAGACCCTTTAAAGTAATACTGCGTGGTATCCATCCCATGGGTCCAAAATCTCCAGGTTCAAGGGCATCTTCCTACATCGAAAACATGCATGAGAAACCCAGAAGATGGTACACCGTGTGATCGGGAAAGGTTTCTAAAACGCACCTCATTTCTCATCTCCTTGTGCTGGGGTTGGCCATTACAGCCGCTTTACTAGCAATCTCCCTCCTTGGAGAATCAGCCCCTTTAACCTTCTGTTCCGTACAGGTTGCAATTTGTCCTGAGGATAAACGGGAAGAGGGGGAACCAATGAGAGACTAGCTCTAGGTGTTGGGATAGCCACATGTCACTCTATTTTCCCATCAGGAAGAAGGATTAACCACAGGCTCAGCCTGCCGCCCGGAAGCAGAACAGGGTCTGAAGCAATCCTGTGCTTTTGCGGCCAGCTCCCAAAAAAGCGAGTTGAAAAATGGAGCTCAGGGGCCCTGCAATTCACAAACCTGCAGAGTTATAAATGGTAACTCTCGTCCACAAATATATTGAGGGAAGGCAACGAAGAGGATTTGAAAGCATAGCAGAATTGCAGGAAACTGATTTCAGGAGGTAGAGTCGAATCGCCTTTAAAGCACAGGAAAAGCGGCAAAACCTCGACAATGATGCCCTTGGCCAAAAAGGGCGTATGCGTTTTTTCCTGAATATATTCAGAAAAAAACGCATACGCCCTTTTTGGCCAACCAAGCAACCTGGAAAGGCAAATCAGCGCTACAAAGAAGTCTCGCTTCCCATCGGTCAAAAGGGCCATGCTGAATAAAGTGTCAAAACCAGAAATGCAGGACAGGCCATGGAGAAACGGGAGCCTTGCTACGCTGATGGGCGGGATGTAAATTGCCAACAGCCACTCTGGAGAAGTGTACGGTGTGTCCTGAAACACCTAAAAAACTCAGCTTAGAGAGCATAGGGCACTTCCACTCATGGGCGTATAAATTGGGAAAACTAAAAATCAGCAAGACACAGGCACCCCAAAGTTTAGGGCTGCTCTGTTGACAAGAACCTCCACTTCATTACACCTTAAATATCCCAGGAAAGAGAAAAATGGATAAAGAAGTTGTGGTCATTATGTACAATGGAATATCACTCAGGCATGAAATCAACGTCATAAGGCTGGTAGCAGCATGATGAGTGGATTTAGGTACGACGATTCTAAGTGAAATAAGTCACAGAGAAAGACACTTATCGTAAGATATCACTTATAGAGGGAATGTAAAATCCGCTACACTTGAACTGAATTACAAATCAGAACAGCGTCACAGGTTTAGAAAACACACTATGGCTGCTTAACGGGAAAGGTGAGGTGGGGTGATGCATAAAACAAGGGTATCAAATTAGCTCAGATACTGTTCCATAAACCCAATATGTAACAGACAAGACCTACTCCTTGCTCAGTGAACTGGACTCAACACCCCCTGTTCACCGCCCAAGAATATATCTGACTAGTAAGACTCTTAAAACCAATGTATTGATATCTCTCTGTAAGTGAGTCAAGTGGGTGTAAATCGGCATAAACACAGCAGTGAAAAGCAGCTAAACCCCATTATAAAAGTCAATTACTTTTAAAAACCCGTGAAACAAAGACAGTGAAACAGAGAGAAATTCATACAGAATTCGTTCAGGGGCTGGGATGCCACCTTTATTGACCATCTCTAGACCCACAGCTGATTGAGATATAAGGGTGGACACTCTTCGGGCTGAGAGGTTTGGTGAGGTTGGGTGAGCAAACGCAGACCCTTTAAAGTAATACTGCGTGGTACCCATCCCATGGGTCCAAAATCTCCAGGTTCAAGGGCATCTTCCTACATCGAAAACATGCATGAGAAACCCAGAAGACGGTACACCGTGTGATCGGGAAAGGTTTCTAAAACGCACCTCATTTCTCATCTCCTTGTTCTCGGGCTCGCCATTACAGCCACTTTACTAGCAATCTCCCTCCTTGGAGAATCAGCACCTTTAACCTCCTGTTCCGAACAGGTTGCAATTTGTCCTGAGGATGAACGGGAAGAGGGGGAACCAATGAGAGACTAGGTCTAGGTGTGGGGACAGGCACAGGTCACTCTATTTTCCCATCAGGAAGAAGGATTAACCACAGGCTCAGCCTGCCGCCCGGAAGCAGAAGAGGGCCTGAAGCAATCCTGTGCTTTTGCGGCCAGCTCCCAAAAAAGCGAGTTGAAAAATGGAGCTCAGGGGCACTGCAATTCACAAACCTGCAGAGTTAGAAATGATAACTCTCGTCCACAAATATATTGAGGGAAGGCAACGAAGAGGATTTGAAAGCATAGCAGAATTGCAGGAAACAGATTTCAGGAGGTAGAGTCGAATCGCCTTTAAAGCACAGGAAAGGCGGCAAAACCTCGACAATGATGCCCTTGGCCAAAAAGGGCGTATGCGTTTTTTCCTGAATATATTCAGGAAAAAACGCATACGCCCTTTTTGGCCAACCAAGCAACCTGGAAAGGCAAATCAGCGCTACAAAGAAGTCTCGCTTCCCATCGGTCAAAAGGGCCATGCTGAATAAAGTGTCAAAACCAGAAATGCAGGACAGGCCATGGAGAAACGGGAGCCTTGCTACGCTGATGGGCGTGATGTAAATTGCCAACAGCCACTCTGGAGAAGTGTACGGTGTGTCCTGAAACATCTAAAAAACTCAGATTAGAGAGCATAGGGCACTTCCACTCATGGGCGTATAAATTGGGAAAACTAAAAATCAGCAAGACACAGGCACCCCAAAGTTTAGGGCTGCTCTGTTGACAAGAACCTCCACTTCGTTACACCTTAAATATCCCAGGAAAGAGAAAAATGGATAAAGAAGTTGTGGTCCATATGTATAATGGCATATCACTCAGCAATGAAATCAACATCATAAGGCTAGTAGCAGCATGATGAGAAGATTTAGGTACGATGATTCAAAGTGAAATAAGTCACACAGAAAAAGACACTTATCATAAGATATCACTTAGAGAGGGAATGTAAAAACCGCTACACTTGAACTGAATTACAAAACAGAACAGCGTCACACGTTTAGAAGACACACTATGGCTGCTTAACGGGAAAGGTGAGGTGGGGTGATGCATAAAACAAGGGTTGCAAATTAGCTCAGATACTCTTCCATAAACCCAATATGTAACAGACAAGACCTACTCCTTGCTCAGTGAACTGGATTCAACACCCCCTGTTCACCACCCAAGAATATATCTGACTAGTAAGACTCTTAAAACCAATGTATTGATATCTCTCTGTAAGTGAGTCAAGTGGGTGTAAAGCGGCATAAACACAGCAGTGAAAAGCAGCTAAACCCCATTATAAAAATCAATTACTTTTAAAAACCCGTGAAACAAAGACAGTGAAAGAGAGAGAAATTCATACAGAATTCGTTCAGGGGCTGGGATGCCACCTTTATTAACCATCTCTAGACCCACAGCTGATTGAGACATAAGGGTGGACACTCTTCGGGCTGAGAGGTTTGGTGAGGTTGGGTGAGCAAACACAGACCCTTTAAAGCAATACTGCGTGGTACCCATCCCATGGGTCCAAAATCTCCAGGTTCAAGGGCATCTTCCTACATCGAAAACATGCATGAGAAACCCAGAAGATGGTACACCGTGTGATCGGGAAAGGTTGCTAAAACGCACCTCATTTCTCATCTCCTTGTGCTCGGGCTCGCCATTCCAGCTGCTTTACTAGCAATCTCCCTCCTTGGAGAATGAGCACCTTTAACCTCCTCTTCTGTACAGGTTGCAAATTTGTCCTGAGGATGAACGGGAAGAGGGGGAACCAATGAGAGACTAGGTCTAGGTGTGGGGACAGGCACAGGTCACTCTATTTTCCCATCAGGAAGAAGAATTAACCACAGGCTCAGCCTGCCGCCCGGAACCAGAATAGGGCCTGAAGCAATCCTGCGCTTTTGCGGCCAGCTCCGAAGAAAGCGAGTTGAAAAATGGAGCTCAGGGGCACTGCAATTCACAAACCTGCAGAGTTAGAAATGATAACTCTCGTCCACAAATATATTGAGGGAAGGCAACGAAGAGGATTTGAAAGCAAGGCAGAATTGCAGGAAACAGATTTCAGGAGGTAGATTCGAATCGCCTTTAAAGCACAGGAAAGGCGGCAAAACCTCGACCATGATGCCCTTGGCCAAAAAGGGCGTATGCGTTTTTTCCTGAATATATTCAGGAAAAAACGCATACGCCCTTTTTGGCCAACCAAGCAACCTGGAAAGGCAAATCAGCGCTACAAAGAAGTCTCGCTTCCCATCGGTCAAAAGGGCCATGCTGAATAAAGTGTCAAAACCAGAAATGCAGGACAGGCCATGGAGAAACGGGAGCCTTGCTACGCTGATGGGCGGGATTTAAATTGCCAACAGCCACTCTGGAGAAGTGTACGGTGTGTCCTGAAACATCTAAAACACTCAGCTTAGAGAGCATAGGGCACTTCCACTCATGGGCGTATAAATTGGGAAAACTAAAAATCAGCAAGACACAGGCAACCCAAAGTTTAGGGCTGCTCTGATGACAAGAACCTCCACTTCATTACACCTTAAATATCCCAGGAAAGAGAAAAATGGATAAAGAAGTTGTGGTCCTTATGTACAATGGAATATCACTCAGGCATGAAATCAACATCATAAGGCTAGTAGCAGCATGATGAGAAGATTTAGGTACGACGATTCTAAGTGAAATAAGTCACACAGAAAAAGGCACTTATCATAAGATATCACTTATAGAGGGAATGTAAAAACCGCTACACTTGAACTGAATTACAAAACAGAACAGCGTCACACGTTTAGAAAACACACTATGGCTGCTTAACGGGAAAGGTGAGGTGGGGTGATGCATAACACAAGGGTTTCAAATTAGCTCAGATACCGTTCCATAAACCCAATATGTAACAGACAAGACCTACTCCTTGCTCAGTGAACTGGATTCAACACCCCCTGTTCACCGCCCAAGAATATATCTGACTAGTAAGACTCTTAAAACCAATGTATTGATATCTCTCTGTAAGTGAGTCAAGTGGGTGTAAAGCGGCATAAACACAGCAGTGAAAAGCAGCTAAACCCCATTATAAAAATCAATTACTTTTAAAAACCCATGAAACAAAGACAGTGAAAGAGAGAGAAATTCATACAGAATTCGTTCAGGGGCTGGGATGCCACCTTTATTGACCATCTCTAGACCCACAGCTGATTGAGACATAAGGGTGGACACTCTTCGGGCTGAGAGGTTTGGTGAGGTTGGGTGAGCAAACGCAGACCCTTTAAAGTAATACTGCGTGGTACCCATCCCATGGGTCCAAAATCTCCAGGTTCAAGGGCATCTTCCTACATCGAAAACATGCATGAGAAACCCAGAAGATGGTACACCGTGTGATCGGGAAAGGTTTCTAAAACGCACCTCATTTCTCATCTCCTTGTGCTCGGGCTCGCCATTCCAGCCGCTTTACTAGCAATCTCCCTCCTTGGAGAATGAGCACCTTTAACCTCCTGTTCTGTACAGGTTGCAAATTTGTCCTGAGGATGAACGGGAAGAGGGGGAACCAATGAGAGACTAGGTCTAGGTGTGGGGACAGGCACAGGTCACTCTATTTTCCCATCAGGAAGAAGAATTAACCACAGGCTCAGCCTGCCCCCCGGAACCACAATAGGGCCTGAAGCAATCCTGCGCTTTTGCGGCCAGCTCCCAAGAAAGCGAGTTGAAAAATGGAGCTCAGGGGCACTGCAATTCACAAGCCTGCAGAGTTAGAAATGATAACTCTCGTCCACAAATATATTGAGGGAAGGCAACAAAGAGGATTAGAAAGCAAGGCAGAATTGCAGGAAACAGATTTCAGGAGGTAGATTCGAATCGCCTTTAAAGCACAGGAAAAGCGGCAAAACCTCGACCATGATGCCCTTGGCAAAAAAGGGCGTATGCGTTTTTTCCTGAATATATTCAGGAAAAAAAGCATACGCCCTTTTTGGCCAACCAAGAAACCTGGAAAGGCAAATCAGCGCTACAAAGAAGTCTCGCTTCCCATCGGTCAAAAGGGCCATGCTGAATAAAGTGTCAAAACCAGAAATGTAGGACAGGCCATGGAGAAACGGGAGCCTTGCTACGCTGATGGGCGGGATGTAAATTGCCAACAGCCACTCTGGAGAAGTGTACGGTGTGTCCTGAAACATCTAAAAAACTCAGCTTAGAGAGCATAGGGCACTTCCACTCATGGGCGTATAAATTGGGAAAACTAAAAATCAGCAAGACACAGGCACCCCAAAGTTTAGGGCTGCTCTGTTGACAAGAACCTCCACTTCATTACACCTTAAATATCCCAGGAAAGAGAAAAATGGATAAAGAAGTTGTGGTCCTTATGTACAATGGAATATCACTCAGGCATGAAATCAACGTCATAAGGCTGGTAGCAGCATGATGAGTGGATTTAGGTACGACGATTCTAAGTGAAATAAGTCACAGAGAAAGACACTTATCGTAAGATATCACTTATAGAGGGAATGTAAAATCCGCTACACTTGAACTGAATTACAAAACAGAACAGCGTCACACGTTTAGAAAACACACTATGGCTGCTTAACGGGAAAGGTGAGGTGGGGTGATGCATAAAACAAGGGTATCAAATTAGCTCAGATACTGTTCCATAAACCCAATATGTAACAGACAAGACCTACTCCTTGCTCAGTGAACTGGACTCAACACCCCCTGTTCACCGCCCAAGAATATATCTGACTAGTAAGAATCTTAAAACCAATGTATTGTTATCCCTCTGTAAGTGAGTCAAGTGGGTGTAAACCGGCATAAACACAGCAGTGAAAAGCAGCTAAACCCCATTATAAAAATCAATTACTTTTAAAAACCCGTGAAACAAAGACAGTGAAAGAGAGAGAAATTCATACAGAATTCGTTCAGGGGCTGGGATGCCACCTTTATTGACCATCTCTAGACCCACAGCTGATTGAGTCATAAGGGTGGACACTCTTGGGGCTGAGAGGTTTGGTGAGGTTGAGTGAGCAAACGCAGACCCTTTAAAGTAATACTGCGTGGTATCCATCCCATGGGTCCAAAATCTCCAGGTTCAAGGGCATCTTCCTACATCGAAAACATGCATGAGAAACCCAGAAGATGGTACACCGTGTGATCGGGAAAGGTTTCTAAAACGCACCTCATTTCTCATCTCCTTGTGCTGGGGTTGGCCATTACAGCCGCTTTACTAGCAATCTCCCTCCTTGGAGAATCAGCCCCTTTAACCTTCTGTTCCCTACAGGTTGCAATTTGTCCTGAGGATAAACGGGAAGAGGGGGAACCAATGAGAGACTAGCTCTAGGTGTTGGGATAGCCACATGTCACTCCATTTTCCCATCAGGAAGAAGGATTAACCACAGGCTCAGCCTGCCGCCCGGAAGCAGAACAGGGTCTGAAGCAATCCTGTGCTTTTGCGGCCAGCTCCCAAAAAAGCGAGTTGAAAAATGGAGCTCAGGGGCCCTGCAATTCACAAACCTGCAGAGTTATAAATGGTAACTCTCGTCCACAAATATATTGAGGGAAGGCAACGAAGAGGATTTGAAAGCATAGCAGAATTGCAGGAAACTGATTTCAGGAGGTAGAGTCGAATCGCCTTTAAAGCACAGGAAAAGCGGCAAAACCTCGACAATGATGCCCTTGGCCAAAAAGGGCGTATGCGTTTTTTCCTGAATATATTCAGAAAAAAACGCATACGCCCTTTTTGGCCAACCAAGCAACCTGGAAAGGCAAATCAGCGCTACAAAAAGTCTCGCTTCCCATCGGTCAAAAGGGCCATGCTGAATAAAGTGTCAAAACCAGAAATGCAGGACAGGCCATGGAGAAACGGGAGCCTTGCTACGCTGATGGGCGGGATGTAAATTGCCAACAGCCACTCTGGAGAAGTGTACGGTGTGTCCTGAAACACCTAAAAAACTCAGCTTAGAGAGCATAGGGCACTTCCACTCATGGGCGTATAAATTGGGAAAACTAAAAATCAGCAAGACACAGGCACCCCAAAGTTTAGGGCTGCTCTGTTGACAAGAACCTCCACTTCATTACACCTTAAATATCCCAGGAAAGAGAAAAATGGATAAAGAAGTTGTGGTCCTTATGTACAATGGAATATCACTCAGGCATGAAATCAACTTCATAAGGCTGGTAGCAGCATGATGAGTGGATTTAGGTACGACGATTCTAAGTGAAATAAGTCACAGAGAAAGACACTTATCGTAAGATATCACTTATAGAGGGAATGTAAAATCCGCTACACTTGAACTGAATTACAAATCAGAACAGCGTCACAGGTTTAGAAAACACACTATGGCTGCTTAACGGGAAAGGTGAGGTGGGGTGATGCATAAAACAAGGGTATCAAATTAGCTCAGATACTGTTCCATAAACCCAATATGTAACAGACAAGACCTACTCCTTGCTCAGTGAACTGGACTCAACACCCCCTGTTCACCGCCCAAGAATATATCTGACTAGTAAGACTCTTAAAACCAATGTATTGATATCTCTCTGTAAGTGAGTCAAGTGGGTGTAAATCGGCATAAACACAGAAGTGAAAAGCAGCTAAACCCCATTATAAAAGTCAATTACTTTTAAAAACCCGTGAAACAAAGACAGTGAAACAGAGAGAAATTCATACAGAATTCGTTCAGGGGCTGGGATGCCACCTTTATTGACCATCTCTAGACCCACAGCTGATTGAGATATAAGGGTGGACACTCTTCGGGCTGAGAGGTTTGGTGAGGTTGGGTGAGCAAACGCAGACCCTTTAAAGTAATACTGCGTGGTACCCATCCCATGGGTCCAAAATCTCCAGGTTCAAGGGCATCTTCCTACATCGAAAACATGCATGAGAAACCCAGAAGACGGTACACCGTGTGATCGGGAAAGGTTTCTAAAACGCACCTCATTTCTCATCTCCTTGTGCTCGGGCTCGCCATTACAGCCACTTTACTAGCAATCTCCCTCCTTGGAGAATCAGCACCTTTAACCTCCTGTTCCGAACAGGTTGCAATTTGTCCTGAGGATGAACGGGAAGAGGGGGAACCAATGAGAGACTAGGTCTAGGTGTGGGGACAGGCACAGGTCACTCTATTTTCCCATCAGGAAGAAGGATTAACCACAGGCTCAGCCTGCCGCCCGGAAGCAGAAGAGGGCCTGAAGCAATCCTGTGCTTTTGCGGCCAGCTCCCAAAAAAGCGAGTTGAAAAATGGAGCTCAGGGGCACTGCAATTCACAAACCTGCAGAGTTAGAAATGATAACTCTCGTCCACAAATATATTGAGGGAAGGCAACGAAGAGGATTTGAAAGCATAGCAGAATTGCAGGAAACAGATTTCAGGAGGTAGAGTCGAATCGCCTTTAAAGCACAGGAAAGGCGGCAAAACCTCGACAATGATGCCCTTGGCCAAAAAGGGCGTATGCGTTTTTTCCTGAATATATTCAGGAAAAAACGCATACGCCCTTTTTGGCCAACCAAGCAACCTGGAAAGGCAAATCAGCGCTACAAAGAAGTCTCGCTTCCCATCGGTCAAAAGGGCCATGCTGAATAAAGTGTCAAAACCAGAAATGCAGGACAGGCCATGGAGAAACGGGAGCCTTGTTACGCTGATGGGCGGGATGGAAATTGCCAACAGCCACTCTGGAGAAGTGTACGGTGTGTCCTGAAACATCTAAAAAACTCAGCTTAGAGAGCATAGGGCACTTCCACTCATGGGCGTATAAATTGGGAAAACTAAAAATCAGCAAGACACAGGAACCCCAAAGTTTAGGGCTGCTCTGTTGACAAGAACCTCCACTTCGTTACACCTTAAATACCCCAGGAAAGAGAAAAATGGATAAGGAAGTTGTGGTCCTTATGTACAATGGCATATCACTCAGCCATGAAATTAACGTCATAAGGCTAGTAGCAGCATGATGAGAGGATTTAGGTACGACGATTCTAAGTGAAATAAGTCACACAGAAAAAGACACTTATCATAAGATATCACTTAGAGAGGGAATGTAAAAACCGCTACACTTGAACTGAATTACAAAACAGAACAGCGTCACACGTTTAGAAGACACACTATGGCTGCTTAACGGGAAAGGTGAGGTGGGGTGATGCATAACACAAGGGTTTCAAATTAGCTCAGATACTGTTCCATAAACCCAATATGTAACAGACAAGACCTACTCCTTGCTCAGTGAACTGGATTCAACACCCCCTGTTCACCGCCCAAGAATATATCTGACTAGTAAGACTCTTAAAACCAATGTATTGATATCTCTCTGTAAGTGAGTCAAGTGGGTGTAAAGCGGCATAAACACAGCAGTGAAAAGCAGCTAAACCCCATTATAAAAATCAATTACTTTTAAAAACCCGTGCAACAAAGACAGTGAAAGAGAGAGAAATTCATACAGAATTCGTTCAGGGGCTGGGATGCCACCTTTATTAACCATCTCTAGACCCACAGCTGATTGAGACATAAGGGTGGACACTCTTCGGGCTGAGAGGTTTGGTGAGGTTGGGTGAGCAAACACAGACCCTTTAAAGCAATACTGCGTGGTACCCATCCCATGGGTCCAAAATCTCCAGGTTCAAGGGCATCTTCCTACATCGAAAACATGCATGAGAAACCCAGAAGATGGTACACCGTGTGATCGGGAAAGGTTGCTAAAACGCACCTCATTTCTCATCTCCTTGTGCTCGGGCTCGCCATTCCAGCTGCTTTACTAGCAATCTCCCTCCTTGGAGAATGAGCACCTTTAACCTCCTGTTCTGTACAGGTTGCAAATTTGTCCTGAGGATGAACGGGAAGAGGGGGAACCAATGAGAGACTAGGTCTAGGTGTGGGGACAGGCACAGGTCACTCTATTTTCCCATCAGGAAGAAGAATTAACCACAGGCTCAGCCTGCCGCCCGGAACCAGAATAGGGCCTGAAGCAATCCTGCGCTTTTGCGGCCAGCTCCGAAGAAAGCGAGTTGAAAAATGGAGCTCAGGGGCCCTGCAATTCACAAACCTGCAGAGTTAGAAATGATAACTCTCGTCCACAAATATATTGAGGGAAGGCAACGAAGAGGATTTGAAAGCAAGGCAGAATTGCAGGAAACAGATTTCAGGAGGTAGATTCGAATCGCCTTTAAAGCACAGGAAAGGCGGCAAAACCTCGACCATGATGCCCTTGGCCAAAAAGGGCGTATGCGTTTTTTCCTGAATATATTCAGGAAAAAACGCATACGCCCTTTTTGGCCAACCAAGCAACCTGGAAAGGCAAATCAGCGCTACAAAGAAGTCTCGCTTCCCATCGGTCAAAAGGGCCATGCTGAATAAAGTGTCAAAACCAGAAATGCAGGACAGGCCATGGAGAAACGGGAGCCTTGCTACGCTGATGGGCGGGATTTCAATTGCCAACAGCCACTCTGGAGAAGTGTACGGTGTGTCCTGAAACATCTAAAACACTCAGCTTAGAGAGCATAGGGCACTTCCAGTCATGGGCGTATAAATTGGGAAAACTAAAAATCAGCAAGACACAGGCACCCCAAAGTTTAGGGCTGCTCTGATGACAAGAACCTCCACTTCATTACACCTTAAATATCCCAGGAAAGAGAAAAATGGATAAAGAAGTTGTGGTCCTTATGTACAATGGAATATCACTCAGGCATGAAATCAACATCATAAGGCTAGTAGCAGCATGATGAGAAGATTTAGGTACGACGATTCTAAGTGAAATAAGTCACACAGAAAAAGGCACTTATCATAAGATATCACTTATAGAGGGAATGTAAAAACCGCTACACTTGAACTGAATTACAAAACAGAACAGCGTCACACGTTTAGAAAACACACTATGGCTGCTTAACGGGAAAGGTGAGGTGGGGTGATGCATAACACAAGGGTTTCAAATTAGCTCAGATACCGTTCCATAAACCCAATATGTAACAGACAAGACCTACTCCTTGCTCAGTGAACTGGATTCAACACCCCCTGTTCACCGCCCAAGAATATATCTGACTAGTAAGACTCTTAAAACCAATGTATTGATATCTCTCTGTAAGTGAGTCAAGTGGGTGTAAAGCGGCATAAACACAGCAGTGAAAAGCAGCTAAACCCCATTATAAAAATCAATTACTTTTAAAAACCCGTGAAACAAAGACAGTGAAAGAGAGAGAAATTCATACAGAATTCGTTCAGGGGCTGGGATGCCACCTTTATTGACCATCTCTAGACCCACAGCTGATTGAGACATAAGGGTGGACACTCTTCGGGCTGAGAGGTTTGGTGAGGTTGGGTGAGCAAACGCAGACCCTTTAAAGTAATACTGCGTGTTACCCATCCCATGGGTCCAAAATCTCCAGGTTCAAGGGCATCTTCCTACATCGAAAACATGCATGAGAAACCCAGAAGATGGTACACCGTGTGATCGGGAAAGGTTTCTAAAACGCACCTCATTTCTCATCTCCTTGTGCTCGGGCTCGCCATTCCAGCCGCTTTACTAGCAATCTCCCTCCTTGGAGAATGAGCACCTTTAACCTCCTGTTCTGTACAGGTTGCAAATTTGTCCTGAGGATGAACGGGAAGAGGGGGAACCAATGAGAGACTAGGTCTAGGTGTGGGGACAGGCACAGGTCACTCTATTTTCCCATCAGGAAGAAGAATTAACCACAGGCTCAGCCTGCCCCCCGGAACCACAATAGGGCCTGAAGCAATCCTGCGCTTTTGCGGCCAGCTCCCAAGAAAGCGAGTTGAAAAATGGAGCTCAGGGGCACTGCAATTCACAAGCCTGCAGAGTTAGAAATGATAACTCTCGTCCACAAATATATTGAGGGAAGGCAACAAAGAGGATTAGAAAGCAAGGCAGAATTGCAGGAAACAGATTTCAGGAGGTAGATTCGAATCGCCTTTAAAGCACAGGAAAAGCGGCAAAACCTCGACCATGATGCCCTTGGCAAAAAAGGGCGTATGCGTTTTTTCCTGAATATATTCAGGAAAAAAAGCATACGCCCTTTTTGGCCAACCAAGAAACCTGGAAAGGCAAATCAGCGCTACAAAGAAGTCTCGCTTCCCATCGGTCAAAAGGGCCATGCTGAATAAAGTGTCAAAACCAGAAATGTAGGACAGGCCATGGAGAAACGGGAGCCTTGCTACGCTGATGGGCGGGATGTAAATTGCCAACAGCCACTCTGGAGAAGTGTACGGTGTGTCCTGAAACATCTAAAAAACTCAGCTTAGAGAGCATAGGGCACTTCCACTCATGGGCGTATAAATTGGGAAAACTAAAAATCAGCAAGACACAGGCACCCCAAAGTTTAGGGCTGCTCTGTTGACAAGAACCTCCACTTCGTTACACCTTAAATATCCCAGGAAAGAGAAAAATGGATAAGGAAGTTGTGGTCCTTATGTACAATGGAATATCACTCAGGCATGAAATCAACGTCATAAGGCTGGTAGCAGCATGATGAGTGGATTTAGGTACGACGATTCTAAGTGAAATAAGTCACAGAGAAAGACACTTATCGTAAGATATCACTTATAGAGGGAATGTAAAATCCGCTACACTTGAACTGAATTACAAAACAGAACAGCGTCACACGTTTAGAAAACACACTATGGCTGCTTAACGGGAAAGGTGAGGTGGGGTGATGCATAAAACAAGGGTATCAAATTAGCTCAGATACTGTTCCATAAACCCAATATGTAACAGACAAGACCTACTCCTTGCTCAGTGAACTGGACTCAACACACCCTGTTCACCGCCCAAGAATATATCTGACTAGTAAGACTCTTAAAACCAATGTATTGTTATCTCTCTGTAAGTGAGTCAAGTGGGTGTAAATCGGCATAAACACAGAAGTGAAAAGCAGCTAAACCCCATTATAAAAGTCAATTACTTTTAAAAACCCGTGAAACAAAGACAGTGAAACAGAGAGAAATTCATACAGAATTCGTTCAGGGGCTGGGATGCCACCTTTATTGACCATCTCTAGACCCACAGCTGATTGAGATATAAGGGTGGACACTCTTCGGGCTGAGAGGTTTGGTGAGGTTGGGTGAGCAAACGCAGACCCTTTAAAGTAATACTGCGTGGTACCCATCCCATGGGTCCAAAATCTCCAGGTTCAAGGGCATCTTCCTACATCGAAATCATGCATGAGAAACCCAGAAGACGGTACACCGTGTGATCGGGAAAGGTTTCTAAAACGCACCTCATTTCTCATCTCCTTGTGCTCGGGCTCGCCATTACAGCCACTTTACTAGCAATCTCCCTCCTTGGAGAATCAGCACCTTTAACCTCCTGTTCCGAACAGGTTGCAATTTGTCCTGAGGATGAACGGGAAGAGGGGGAACCAATGAGAGACTAGGTCTAGGTGTGGGGACAGGCACAGGTCACTCTATTTTCCCATCAGGAAGAAGGATTAACCACAGGCTCAGCCTGCCGCCCGGAAGCAGAAGAGGGCCTGAAGCAATCCTGTGCTTTTGCGGCCAGCTCCCAAAAAAGCGAGTTGAAAAAAGGAGCTCAGGGGCACTGCAATTCACAAACCTGCAGAGTTAGAAATGATAACTCTCGTCCACAAATATATTGAGGGAAGGCAACGAAGAGGATTTGAAAGCATAGCAGAATTGCAGGAAACAGATTTCAGGAGGTAGAGTCGAATCGCCTTTAAAGCACAGGAAAGGCGGCAAAACCTCGACAATGATGCCCTTGGCCAAAAAGGGCGTATGCGTTTTTTCCTGAATATATTCAGGAAAAAACGCATACGCCCTTTTTGGCCAACCAAGCAACCTGGAAAGGCAAATCAGCGCTACAAAGAAGTCTCGCTTCCCATCGGTCAAAAGGGCCATGCTGAATAAAGTGTCAAAACCAGAAATGCAGGACAGGCCATGGAGAAACGGGAGCCTTGCTACGCTGATGGGCGGGATGTAAATTGCCAACAGCCACTCTGGAGAAGTGTACGGTGTGTCCTGAAACATCTAAAAAACTCAGCTTAGAGAGCATAGGGCACTTCCACTCATGGGCGTATAAATTGGGAAAACTAAAAATCAGCAAGACACAGGCACCCCAAAGTTTAGGGCTGCTCTGTTGACAAGAACCTCAACTTTGTTACACCTTAAATATCCCAGGAAAGAGAAAAATGGATAAGGAAGTTGTGGTCCTTATGTACAATGGCATATCACTCAGCCATGAAATTAACGTCATAAGGCTAGTAGCAGCATGATGAGAGGATTTAGGTACGACGATTCTAAGTGAAATAAGTCACACAGAAAAAGACACTTATCATAAGATATCACTTATAGAGGGAATGTAAAAACCGCTACACTTGAACTGAATTACAAAACAGAACAGCGTCACACGTTTAGAAGTCACACTATGGCTGCTTAACGGGAAAGGTGAGGTGGGGTGATGCATAAAACAAGGGTTTCAAATGAGCTCAGATACCGTTCCATAAACCCAATATGTAATAGACAAGACCTACTCCTTGCTCAGTGAACTGGATTCAACACCCCCTGTTCACCGCCCAAGAATATATCTGACTAGTAAGAATCTTAAAACCAATGTATTGATATCCCTCTGTAACTGAGTCAAGTGGGTGTAAACTGGCATAAACACAGCAGTGAAAAGCAGCTAAACCCCATTATAAAAATCAATTACTTTTAAAAACCCGTGAAACAAAGACAGTGAAATAGAGAGAAATTCTTACAAAATTCGTTCAGGGGCTGTGATGCCACCTGGATTGACCATCTCTAGACCCACAGCTGATTGAGACATAAGGGTGGACACTCTTGGGGCTGAGAGGTTTGGTGAGGTTGGGTGAGCAAACGCAGACCCTTTAAAGTAGTACTGCGTGGTATCCATCCCATGGGTCCAAAATCTCCAGGTTCAAGGGCATCTTCCTACATCGAAAACATGCATGAGAAACCCAGAAGATGGTACACCGTGTGATCGGGAAAGGTTTCTAAAACGCACCTCATTTCTCATCTCCTTGTGCTCGGGTTGGCCATTACAGCCGCTTTACTAGCAATCTCCCTCCTTTGAGAATCAGCACTTTTAACCTCCTGTTCCGTACAGGTTGCAATTTGTCCTGAGGATGAACGGGAAGAGGGGGAACCAATGAGAAACTAGGTCTAGGTGTGGGGACAGGCACAGGTCACTCTATTTTCCCATCAGGAAGAAGAATTAACCACAGGCTCAGCCTGCCGCCCGGAACCACAATAGGGCCTGAAGCAATCCTGCGCTTTTGCGGCCAGCTCCCAAGAAAGCGAGTTGAAAAATGGAGCTCAGGGGCACTGCAATTCACAAACCTGCAGAGTTAGAAATGATAACTCTCGTCCACAAATATATTGAGGGAAGGCAACGAAGAGGATTTGAAAGCAAGGCAGAATTGCAGGAAACAGATTTCAGGAGGTAGATTCAAATCGCCTTTAAAGCACAGGAAAAGCGGCAAAACCTCGACCATGATGCCCTTGGCCAAAAAGGGCGTATGCGTTTTTTCCTGAATATATTCAGGAAAAAACGCATACGCCCTTTTTGGCCAACCAAGCAACCTGGAAAGGCAAATCAGCGCTACAAAGAAGTCTCGCTTCCCATCGGTCAAAAGGGCCATGCTGAATAAAGTGTCAAAACCAGAAATGCAGGACAGGCCATGGAGAAATGGGAGCCTTGCTACGCTGATGGGCGTGATGTAAATTGCCAACAGCCACTCTGGAGAAGTGTACGGTGTGTCCTGAAACATCTAAAAAACTCAGCTTAGAGAGCATAGGGCACTTCCACTCATGGGCGTATAAATTGGGAAAACTAAAAATCAGCAAGACACAGGCACCCCAAAGTTTAGGGCTGCTCTGTTGACAAGAACCTCCACTTCGTTACACCTTAAATATCCCAGGAAAGAGAAAAATGGATAAAGAAGTTGTGGTCCATATGTATAATGGCATATCACTCAGCAATGAAATCAACATCATAAGGCTAGTAGCAGCATGATGAGAAGATTTAGGTACGACGATTCTAAGTGAAATAAGTCACACAGAAAAAGACACTTATCATAAGATATCACTTAGAGAGGGAATGTAAAAACCGCTACACTTGAACTGAATTACAAAACAGAACAGCGTCACACGTTTGGAAGACACACTATGGCTGCTTAACGGGAAAGGTGAGGTGGGGTTATGCATAAAACAAGGGTTTCAAATGAGCTCAGATACCGTTCCATAAACCCAATATGTAATAGACAAGACCTACTCCTTGCTCAGTGAACTGGACTCAACACCCCCTGTTCACCGCCCAAGAATATATCTGACTAGTAAGACTCTTAAAACCAATGTATTGATATCCCTCTGTAAGTGAGTCAAGTGGGTGTAAACCGGCATAAACACAGCAGTGAAAAGCAGCTAAACCCCATTATAAAAATCAATTACTTTTAAAAATCCGTGAAACAAAGACAGTGAAAGAGAGAGAAATTCTTACAAAATTCGTTCAGGGGCTGTGATGCCACCTGGATTGACCATCTCTAGACCCACAGCTGATTGAGACATAAGGGTGGACACTCTTCGGGCTGAGAGGTTTGGTGAGGTTGGGTGAGCAAACGCAGACCCTTTAAAGTAATACTGCGTGGTACCCATCCCATGGGTCCAAAATCTCCAGGTTCAAGGGCATCTTCCTACATCGAAAACATGCATGAGAAACCCAGAAGACGGTACACCGTGTGATCGGGAAAGGTTTCTAAAACGCACCTCATTTCTCATCTCCTTGTGCTCGGGCTCGCCATTCCAGCCGCTTTACTAGCAATCTCCCTCCTTGGAGAATGAGCACCTTTATCCTCCTGTTCTGTACAGGTTGCAAATTTGTCCTGAGGATGAACGGGAAGAGGGGGAACCAATGAGAGACTAGGTCTAGGTGTGGGGACAGGCACAGGTCACTCTATTTTCCCATCAGGAAGAAGAATTAACCACAGGCTCAGCCTGCCGCCCGGAACCACAATAGGGCCTGAAGCAATCCTGCGCTTTTGCGGCCAGCTCCCAAGAAAGCGAGTTGAAAAATGGAGCTCAGGGGCACTGCAATTCACAAACCTGCAGAGTTAGAAATGATAACTCTCGTCCACAAAAATATTGAGGGAAGGCAACGAAGAGGATTTGAAAGCAAGGCAGAATTGCAGGAAACAGATTTCAGGAGGTAGATTCGAATCGCCTTTAAAGCACAGGAAAAGCGGCAAAACCTCGACCATGATGCCCTTGGCCAAAAAGGGCGTATGCGTTTTTTCCTGAATATATTCAGGAAAAAACGCATACGCCCTTTTTGGCCAAGCAAGCAACCTGGAAAGGCAAATTAGCGCTAAAAAGAAGTCTCGCTTTCCATCGGTTAAAAGGGCCATGCTGAATAAAGTGTCAAAACCAGAAATGCAGGACAGGCCATGGAGAAACGGGAGCCTTGCTACGCTGATGGGCGGGATGTAAATTGCCAACAGCCACTCTGGAGAAGTGTACGGTGTGTCCTGAAACATCTAAAAAACTCAGATTAGAGAGCATAGGGCACTTCCACTCATGGGCGTATAAATTGGGAAAACTAAAAATCAGCAAGACACAGGCACCCCAAAGTTTAGGGCTGCTCTGTTGACAAGAACCTCCACTTCGTTACACCTTAAATATCCAATGAAAGAGAAAAATGGATAAAGAAGTTGTGGTCCATATGTATAATGGCATATCACTCAGCAATGAAATCAACATCATAAGGCTAGTAGCAGCATGATGAGAAGATTTAGGTACGACGATTCTAAGTGAAATAAGTCACACAGAAAAAGGCACTTATCATAAGATATGACTTATAGAGGGAATGTAAAAACCGCTACACTTGAACTGAATTACAAAACAGAACAGCGTCACACGTTTAGAAAACACACTATGGCTGCTTAACGGGAAAGGTGAGGTGGGGTGTTGCATAAAACAAGGGTATCAAATTAGCTCAGATACTGTTCCATAAACCCAATATGTAACAGACAAGACCTACTCCTTGCTCAGTGAACTGGATTCAACACCCCCTGTTCACCGCCCAAGAATATATCTGACTAGTAAGAATCTTAAAACCAATGTATTGATATCTCTCTGTAAGTGAGTCAAGTGGGTGTAAAGAGGCATAAACACAGCAGTGAAAAGCAGCTAAACCCCATTATAAAAATCAATTACTTTTAAAAACCCGTGAAACAAAGACAGTGAAAGAGAGAGAAATTCATACAGAATTCGTTCAGGGGCTGGGATGCCACCTTTATTGACCATCTCTAGACCCACAGCTGATTGAGTCATAAGGGTGGACACTCTTGGGGCTGAGAGGTTTGCTGAGGTTGGGTGAGAAAACGGAGACCCTTTAAAGTAATATTGCGTGGTACCCATCCCATGGGTCCAAAATCTCCAGGTTCAAGGGCATCTTCCTACATCAAAAACATGCATGAGAAACCCAGAAGATGGTACACCGTGTGATCGGGAAAGGTTTCTAAAACGCACCTCATTTCTCATCTCCTTGTGCTCGGGTTGGCCATTACAGCCGCTTTACTAGCAATCTCCGTCCTTGGAGAATCAGCCCCTTTAACCTTCTGTTCCGTACAGGTTGCAATTTGTCCTGAGGATAAACGGGAAGAGGGGGAACCAATGAGAGACTAGCTCTAGGTGTTGGGACAGCCACAGGTCACTCTATTTTCCCATCAGGAAGAAGGATTAACCACAGGCTCAGCCTGCCGCCCGGAAGCAGAACAGGGCCTGAAGCAATCCTGTGCTTTTGCGGCCAGCTCCCAAAAAAGCGAGTTGAAAAATCGCGCTCAGGGGCACTGCAATTCACAAACCTGCAGAGTTAGAAATGATAACTCTCGTCCACAAATATATTGAGGGAAGGCAACGAAGAGGATTTGAAAGCATAGCAGAATTGCAGAAAACAGATTTCAGGAGGTAGAGTCGAATCGCCTTTAAAGCACAGGAAAGGCGGCAAAACCTCGACCATGATGCCCTTGGCCAAAAAGGGCGTATGCGTTTTTTCCTGAATATATTCAGGAAAAAACGCATACGCCCTTTTTGGCCAACCAAGCAACCTGGAAAGGCAAATCAGCGCTACAAAGAAGTCTCGCTTCCCATCAGTCAAAAGGGCCATGCTGAATAAAGTGTCAAAACCAGAAATGCAGGACAGGCCATGGAGAAACGGGAGCCTTGCTACACTGATGGGCGGGATTTAAATTGCCAACAGCCACTCTGGAGAAGTGTACAGTGTGTCCTGAAACATCTAAAACACTCAGCTTAGAGAGCATAGGGCACTTCCACTCATGGGCGTATAAATTGGGAAAACTAAAAATCAGCAAGACACAGGCACCCCAAAGTTTAGGGCTGCTCTGTTGACAAGAACCTCCACTTCATTACACCTTAAATATCCCAGGAAAGAGAAAAATGGATAAAGAAGTTGTGGTCCTTATGTACAATGGAATATCACTCAGGCATGAAATCAACGTCATAAGGCTAGTAGCAGCATGATGAGAGGATTTAGGTACGACGATTCTAAGTGAAATAAGTCACACAGAAAAAGACACTTATCATAAGATATCACTTAGAGAGGGAATGTAAAAACCGCTACACTTGAACTGAATTACAAAACAGAACAGCGTCACACGTTTAGAAGACACACTATGGCTGCTTAACGGGAAAGGTGAGGTGGGGTGATGCATAAAACAAGGGTTTCAAATTAGCTCAGATACCGTTCCATAAACCCAATATGTAATAGACAAGACCTACTCCTTGCTCAGTGAACTGGACTCAACACCCCCTGTTCACCGCCCAAGAATATATCTGACTAGTAAGACTCTTTAAACCAATGTATTGATATCCCTCTGTAAGTGAGTCAAGTGGGTGTAAAGCGGCATAAACACAGCAGTGAAAAGCAGCTAAACCCCATTATAAAAATCAATTACTTTTAAAAACCCGTGAAACAAAGACAGTGAAAGAGAGAGAAATTCATACAGAATTCGTTCAGGGGCTGGGATGCCACCTTTATTGACCATCTCTAGACCCACAGCTGATTGAGACATAAGGGTGGACACTCTTCGGGCTGAGAAGTTTGGTGAGGTTGGGTGAGCAAACGCAGACCCTTTAAAGTAATACTGCGTGGTACCCATCCCATGGGTCCAAAATCTCCAGATTCAAGGGCATCTTCCTACATCGAAAACATGCATGCGAAACCCAGAAGATGGTACACCGTGTGATCGGGAAAGGTTTCTAAAACGCACCTCATTTCTCATCTCCTTGTGCTCGGGTTGGCCATTACAGCCGCTTTACTAGCAATCTCCCTCCTTTGAGAATCAGCACCTTTAACCTTCTGTTCCGTACAGGTTGCAATTTGTCCTGAGGATAAACGGGAAGAGGGGGAACCAATGAGAGACTAGCTCTAGGTGTTGGGACAGCCACATGTCACTCTATTTTCCCATCAGGAAGAAGGATTAACCACAGGCTCAGCCTGCCGCCCGGAAGCAGAACAGGGCCTGAAGCAATACTGTGCTTTTGCGGCCAGCTCCCAAAAAAGCGAGTTGAAAAATGGAGCTCAGGGGCACTGCAATTCACAAACCTGCAGAGTTATAAATGGTAACTCTCGTCCACAAATATATTGAGGGAAGGCAACGAAGAGGATTTGAAAGCATAGCAGAATTGCAGGAAACTGATTTCAGGAGGTAGAGTCGAATCGCCTTTAAAGCACAGGAAAAGCGGCAAAACCTCGACAATGATGCCCTTGGCCAAAAAGGGCGTATGCGTTTTTTCCTGAATATATTCAGGAAAAAACGCATACGCCCTTTTTGGCCAACCAAGCAACCTGGAAAGGCAAATCAGCGCTACAAAGAAGTCTCGCTTCCCATCGGTCAAAAGGGCCATGCTGAATAAAGTGTCAAAACCAGAAATGCAGGACAGGCCATGGAGAAACGGGAGCCTTGCTACGCTGATGGGCGGGATGTAAATTGCCAACAGCCACTCTGGAGAAGTGTACGGTGTGTCCTGAAACACCTAAGAAACTCAGCTTAGAGAGCATAGGGCACGTCCACTCATGGGCGTATAAATTGGGAAAACTAAAAATCAGCAAGACACAGGCACCCCAAAGTTTAGGGCTGCTCTGTTGACAAGAACCTCCACTTCATTACACCTTAAATATCCCAGGAAAGAGAAAAATGGATAAAGAAGTTGTGGTCCTTATGTACAATGGAATATCACTCAGGCATGAAATCAACGTCATAAGGCTGGTAGCAGCATGATGAGTGGATTTAGGTACGACGATTCTAAGTGAAATAAGTCACAGAGAAAGACACTTATCGTAAGATATCACTTATAGAGGGAATGTAAAATCCGCTACACTTGAACTGAATTACAAAACAGAACAGCGTCACACCTTTAGAAAACACACTATGGCTGCTTAACGGGAAAGGTGAGGTGGGGTGATGCATAAAACAAGGGTATCAAATTAGCTCAGATACTGTTCCATAAACCCAAAATGTAACAGATAAGACCTACTCCTTGCTCAGTGAACTGGACTCAACACCCCCTGTTCACCGCCCAAGAATATATCTGACTAGTAAGACTCTTAAAACCAATGTATTGATATCTCTCTGTAAGTGAGTCAAGTGGGTGTAAATCGGCATAAACACAGCAGTGAAAAGCAGCTAAACCCCATTATAAAAGTCAATTACTTTTAAAAACCCGTGAAACAAAGACAGTGAAAGAGAGAGAAATTCATACAGAATTCGTTCAGTGGCTGGGATGCCACCTTTATTGACCATCTCTAGACCCACAGCTGATTGAGACATAAGGGTGGACACTCTTCGGGCTGAGAGGTTTGGTGAGGTTGGGTGAGCAAATGCAGACCCTTTAAAGTAATACTGTGTGGTACCCATCCCATGGGTCCAAAATCTCCAGGTTCAAGGGCATCTTCCTACATCGAAAACATGCATGAGAAACCCAGAAGACGGTACACCGTGTGATCGGGAAAGGTTCCTAAAACGCACCTCATTTCTCATCTCCTTGTGCTCGGGCTCGCCATTACAGCCACTTTACTAGCAATCTCCCTCCTTGGAGAATCAGCACCTTTAACCTCCTGTTCCGAACAGGTTGCAATTTGTCCTGAGGATGAACGGGAAGAGGGGGAACCAATGAGAGACTAGGTCTAGGTGTGGGGACAGGCACAGGTCACTCTATTTTCCCATCAGGAAGAAGAATTAACCACAGGCTCAGCCTGCCGCCCGGAACCACAATAGGGCCTGAAGCAATCCTGCGCTTTTGCGGCCAGCTCCCAAGAAAGCGAGTTGAAAAGTGGAGCTCAGGGGCACTGCAATTCACAAACCTGCAGAGTTAGAAATGATAACTCTCGTCCACAAATATATTGAGGGAAGGCAACGAAGAGGATTTGAAAGCAAGGCAGAATTGCAGGAAACAGATTTCAGGAGGTAGATTCGAATCGCCTTTAAAGCACAGGAAAAGCGGCAAAACCTCGACCATGATGCCCTTGGCCAAAAAGGGCGTATGCGTTTTTTCCTGAATATATTCAGGAAAAAACGCATACGCCCTTTTTGGCCAACCAAGCAACCTGGAAAGGCAAATCAGCGCTACAAAGAAGTCTCGCTTCCCATCGGTCAAAAGGGCCATGCTGAATAAAGTGTCAAAACCAGAAATGCAGGACAGGCCATGGAGAAACGGGAGCCTTGCTACGCTGATGGGCGGGATGTAAATTGCCAACAGCCACTCTGGAGAAGTGTACGGTGTGTCCTGAAACATCTAAAAAACTCAGCTTAGAGAGCATAGGGCACTTCCACTCATGGGCGTATAAATTGGGAAAACTAAAAATCAGCAAGACACAGGCACCCCAAAGCTTAGGGCTGCTCTGTTGACAAGAACCTCCACTTCGTTACACCTTAAATATCCCAGGAAAGAGAAAAATGGATAAAGAAGTTGTGGTCCATATGTATAATGGCATATCACTCAGCAATGAAATCAACATCATAAGGCTAGTAGCAGCATGATGAGAAGATTTAGGTACGACGATTCTAAGTGAAATAAGTCACACAGAAAAAGACACTTATCATAAGATATCACTTAGAGAGGGAATGTAAAAACCGCTACACTTGAACTGAATTACAAAACAGAACAGCGTCACACGTTTAGAAGACACACTATGGCTGCTTAACGGGAAAGGTGAGGTGGGGTGATGCATAAAACAAGGGTTTCAAATTAGCTCAGATACCGTTCCATAAACCCAATATGTAATAGACAAGACCTACTCCTTGCTCAGTGAACTGGACTCAACACCCCCTGTTCACCGCCCAAGAATATATCTGACTAGTAAGAATCTTAAAACCAATGTATTGATATCCCTCTGTAAGTGAGTCAAGTGGGTGTAACCCGGCATAAACACAGCAGTGAAAAGCAGCTAAACCCCATTATAAAAATCAATTACTTTTAAAAATCCGTGAAACAAAGACAGTGAAAGAGAGAGAAATTCTTACAAAATTCGTTCAGGGGCTGTGATGCCACCTGGATTGACCATCTCTAGACCCACAGCTGATTGAGACATAAGGGTGGACACTCTTGGGGCTGAGAGGTTTGGTGAGGTTGGGTGAGCAAACGCAGACCCTTTAAAGTAATACTGCGTGGTACCCATCCCATGGGTCCAAAATCTCCAGGTTCAAGGGCATCTTCCTACATCGAAAACATGCATGAGAAACCCAGAAGACGGTACACCGTGTGATCGGGAAAGGTTTCTAAAACGCACCTCATTTCTCATCTCCTTGTGCTCGGGCTCGCCATTCCAGCCGCTTTACTAGCAATCTCCCTCCTTGGAGAATGAGCACCTTTAACCTCCTGTTCTGTACAGGTTGCAAATTTGTCCTGAGGATGAACGGGAAGAGGGGGAACCAATGAGAGACTAGGTCTAGGTGTGGGGACAGGCACAGGTCACTCTATTTTCCCATCAGGAAGAAGAATTAACCACAGGCTCAGCCTGCCGCCCGGAACCACAATAGGGCCTGAAGCAATCCTGCGCTTTTGCGGCCAGCTCCCAAGAAAGCGAGTTGAAAAATGGAGCTCAGGGGCACTGCAATTCACAAACCTGCAGAGTTAGAAATGATAACTCTCGTCCACAAAAATATTGAGGGAAGGCAACGAAGAGGATTTGAAAGCAAGGCAGAATTGCAGGAAACAGATTTCAGGAGGTAGATTCGAATCACCTTTAAAGCACAGGAAAAGCGGCAAAACCTCGACCATGATGCCCTTGGCCAAAAAGGGCGTATGCGTTTTTTCCTGAATATATTCAGGAAAAAACGCATACGCCCTTTTTGGCCAAGCAAGCAACCTGGAAAGGCAAATTAGCGCTAAAAAGAAGTCTCGCTTTCCATCTGTCAAAAGGGCCATGCTGAATAAAGTGTCAAAACCAGAAATGCAGGACAGGCCATGGAGAAACGGGAGCCTTGCTACGCTGATGGGCGGGATGTAAATTGCCAACAGCCACTCTGGAGAAGTGTACGGTGTGTCCTGAAACATCTAAAAAACTCAGATTAGAGAGCATAGGGCACTTCCACTCATGGGCGTATAAATTGGGAAAACTAAAAATCAGCAAGACACAGGCACCCCAAAGTTTAGGGCTGCTCTGTTGACAAGAACCTCCACTTCGTTACACCTTAAATATCCAATGAAAGAGAAAAATGGATAAAGAAGTTGTGGTCCATATGTATAATGGCATATCACTCAGCAATGAAATCAACATCATAAGGCTAGTAGCAGCATGATGAGAAGATTTAGGTACGACGATTCTAAGTGAAATAAGTCACACAGAAAAAGGCACTTATCATAAGATATGACTTATAGAGGGAATGTAAAAACCGCTACACTTGAACTGAATTACAAAACAGAACAGCGTCACACGTTTAGAAAACACACTATGGCTGCTTAACGGGAAAGGTGAGGTGGGGTGTTGCATAAAACAAGAGTATCAAATTAGCTCAGATACTGTTCCATAAACCCAATATGTAACAGACAAGACCTACTCCTTGCTCAGTGAACTGGATTCAACACCCCCTGTTCACCGCCCAAGAATATATCTGACTAGTAAGACTCTTAAAACCAATGTATTGATATCTCTCTGTAAGTGAGTCAAGTGGGTGTAAAGAGGCATAAACACAGCAGTGAAAAGCAGCTAAACCCCATTATAAAAATCAATTACTTTTAAAAACCCGTGAAACAAAGACAGTGAAAGAGAGAGAAATTCATACAGAATTCGTTCAGGGGCTGGGATGCCACCTTTATTGACCATCTCTAGACCCACAGCTGATTGAGTCATAAGGGTGGACACTCTTGGGGCTGAGAGGTTTGCTGAGGTTGGGTGAGAAAACGGAGACCCTTTAAAGTAATATTGCGTGGTACCCATCCCATGGGTCCAAAATCTCCAGGTTCAAGGGCATCTTCCTACATCGAAAACATGCATGAGAAACCCAGAAGATGGTACACCGTGTGATCGGGAAAGGTTTCTAAAACGCACCTCATTTCTCATCTCCTTGTGCTCGGGTTGGCCATTACAGCCGCTTTACTAGAAATCTCCGTCCTTGGAGAATCAGCCCCTTTAACCTTCTGTTCCGTACAGGTTGCAATTTGTCCTGAGGATAAACGGGAAGAGGGGGAACCAATGAGAGACTAGCTCTAGGTGTTGGGACAGCCACAGGTCACTCTATTTTCCCATCAGGAAGAAGGATTAACCACAGGCTCAGCCTGCCGCCCGGAAGCAGAAGAGGGCCTGAAGCAATCCTGTGCTTTTGCGGCCAGCTCCCAAAAAAGCGAGTTGAAAAATCGCGCTCAGGGGCACTGCAATTCACAAACCTGCAGAGTTAGAAATGATAACTCTCGTCCAAAAATATATTGAGGGAAGGCAACGAAGAGGATTTGAAAGCATAGCAGAATTGCAGAAAACAGATTTCAGGAGGTAGAGTCGAATCGCCTTTAAAGCACAGGAAAGGCGGCAAAACCTCGACCATGATGCCCTTGGCCAAAAAGGGCGTATGCGTTTTTTCCTGAATATATTCAGGAAAAAACGCATACGCCCTTTTTGGCCAACCAAGCAACCTGGAAAGGCAAATCAGCGCTACAAAGAAGTCTCGCTTCCCATCGGTCAAAAGGGCCATGCTGAATAAAGTGTCAAAACCAGAAATGCAGGACAGGCCATGGAGAAACGGGAGCCTTGCTACACTGATGGGCGGGATTTAAATTGCCAACAGCCACTCTGGAGAAGTGTACAGTGTGTCCTGAAACATCTAAAACACTCAGCTTAGAGAGCATAGGGCACTTCCACTCATGGGCGTATAAATTGGGAAAACTAAAAATCAGCAAGACACAGGCACCCCAAAGTTTAGGGCTGCTCTGTTGACAAGAACCTCCACTTCATTACACCTTAAATATCCCAGGAAAGAGAAAAATGGATAAAGAAGTTGTGGTCCTTATGTACAATGGAATATCACTCAGGCATGAAATCAACGTCATAAGGCTAGTAGCAGCATGATGAGAGGATTTAGGTACGACGATTCTAAGTGAAATAAGTCACACAGAAAAAGACACTTATCATAAGATATCACTTAGAGAGGGAATGTAAAAACCGCTACACTTGAACTGAATTACAAAACAGAACAGCGTCACACGTTTAGAAGACACACTATGGCTGCTTAACGGGAAAGGTGAGGTGGGGTGATGCATAAAACAAGGGTTTCAAATTAGCTCAGATACCGTTCCATAAACCCAATATGTAATAGACAAGACCTACTCCTTGCTCAGTGAACTGGACTCAACACCCCCTGTTCACCGCCCAAGAATATATCTGACTAGTAAGACTCTTTAAACCAATGTATTGATATCCCTCTGTAAGTGAGTCAAGTGGGTGTAAAGCGGCATAAACACAGCAGTGAAAAGCAGCTAAACCCCATTATAAAAATCAATTACTTTTAAAAACCCGTGAAACAAAGACAGTGAAAGAGAGAGAAATTCATACAGAATTCGTTCAGGGGCTGGGATGCCACCTTTATTGACCATCTCTAGACCCACAGCTGATTGAGACATAAGGGTGGACACTCTTCGGGCTGAGAAGTTTGGTGAGGTTGGGTGAGCAAACGCAGACCCTTTAAAGTAATACTGCGTGGTACCCATCCCATGGGTCCAAAATCTCCAGATTCAAGGGCATCTTCCTACATCGAAAACATGCATGCGAAACCCAGAAGATGGTACACCGTGTGATCGGGAAAGGTTTCTAAAACGCACCTCATTTCTCATCTCCTTGTGCTCGGGTTGGCCATTACAGCCGCTTTACTAGCAATCTCCCTCCTTTGAGAATCAGCACCTTTAACCTTCTGTTCCGTACAGGTTGCAATTTGTCCTGAGGATAAACGGGAAGAGGGGGAACCAATGAGAGACTAGCTCTAGGTGTTGGGACAGCCACATGTCACTCTATTTTCCCATCAGGAAGAAGGATTAACCACAGGCTCAGCCTGCCGCCCGGAAGCAGAACAGGGCCTGAAGCAATACTGTGCTTTTGCGGCCAGCTCCCAAAAAAGCGAGTTGAAAAATGGAGCTCAGGGGCACTGCAATTCACAAACCTGCAGAGTTATAAATGGTAACTCTCGTCCACAAATATATTGAGGGAAGGCAACGAAGAGGATTTGAAAGCATAGCAGAATTGCAGGAAACTGATTTCAGGAGGTAGAGTCGAATCGCCTTTAAAGCACAGGAAAAGCGGCAAAACCTCGACAATGATGCCCTTGGCCAAAAAGGGCGTATGCGTTTTTTCCTGAATATATTCAGGAAAAAACGCATACGCCCTTTTTGGCCAACCAAGCAACCTGGAAAGGCAAATCAGCGCTACAAAGAAGTCTCGCTTCCCATCGGTCAAAAGGGCCATGCTGAATAAAGTGTCAAAACCAGAAATGCAGGACAGGCCATGGAGAAACGGGAGCCTTGCTACGCTGATGGGCGGGATGTAAATTGCCAACAGCCACTCTGGAGAAGTGTACGGTGTGTCCTGAAACACCTAAGAAACTCAGCTTAGAGAGCATAGGGCACGTCCACTCATGGGCGTATAAATTGGGAAAACTAAAAATCAGCAAGACACAGGCACCCCAAAGTTTAGGGCTGCTCTGTTGACAAGAACCTCCACTTCATTACACCTTAAATATCCCAGGAAAGAGAAAAATGGATAAAGAAGTTGTGGTCCTTATGTACAATGGAATATCACTCAGGCATGAAATCAACGTCATAAGGCTGGTAGCAGCATGATGAGTGGATTTAGGTACGACGATTCTAAGTGAAATAAGTCACAGAGAAAGACACTTATCGTAAGATATCACTTATAGAGGGAATGTAAAATCCGCTACACTTGAACTGAATTACAAAACAGAACAGCGTCACACGTTTAGAAAACACACTATGGCTGCTTAACGGGAAAGGTGAGGTGGGGTGATGCATAAAACAAGGGTATCAAATTAGCTCAGATACTGTTCCATAAACCCAAAATGTAACAGACAAGACCTACTCCTTGCTCAGTGAACTGGACCCAACACCCCCTGTTCACCGCCCAAGAATATATCTGACTAGTAAGACTCTTAAAACCAATGTATTGATATCTCTCTGTAAGTGAGTCAAGTGGGTGTAAATCGGCATAAACACAGCAGTGAAAAGCAGCTAAACCCCATTATAAAAGTCAATTACTTTTAAAAACCCGTGAAACAAAGACAGTGAAAGAGAGAGAAATTCATACAGAATTCGTTCAGTGGCTGGGATGCCACCTTTATTGACCATCTCTAGACCCACAGCTGATTGAGACATAAGGGTGGACACTCTTCGGGCTGAGAGGTTTGGTGAGGTTGGGTGAGCAAATGCAGACCCTTTAAAGTAATACTGTGTGGTACCCATCCCATGGGTCCAAAATCTCCAGGTTCAAGGGCATCTTCCTACATCGAAAACATGCATGAGAAACCCAGAAGACGGTACACCGTGTGATCGGGAAAGGTTCCTAAAACGCACCTCATTTCTCATCTCCTTGTGCTCGGGCTCGCCATTACAGCCACTTTACTAGCAATCTCCCTCCTTGGAGAATCAGCACCTTTAACCTCCTGTTCCGAACAGGTTGCAATTTGTCCTGAGGATGAACGGGAAGAGGGGGAACCAATGAGAGACTAGGTCTAGGTGTGGGGACAGGCACAGGTCACTCTATTTTCCCATCAGGAAGAAGAATTAACCACAGGCTCAGCCTGCCGCCCGGAACCACAATAGGGCCTGAAGCAATCCTGCGCTTTTGCGGCCAGCTCCCAAGAAAGCGAGTTGAAAAGTGGAGCTCAGGGGCACTGCAATTCACAAACCTGCAGAGTTAGAAATGATAACTCTCGTCCACAAATATATTGAGGGAAGGCAACGAAGAGGATTTGAAAGCAAGGCAGAATTGCAGGAAACAGATTTCAGGAGGTAGATTCGAATCGCCTTTAAAGCACAGGAAAAGCGGCAAAACCTCGACCATGATGCCCTTGGCCAAAAAGGGCGTATGCGTTTTTTCCTGAATATATTCAGGAAAAAACGCATACGCCCTTTTTGGCCAACCAAGCAACCTGGAAAGGCAAATCAGCGCTACAAAGAAGTCTCGCTTCCCATCGGTCAAAAGGGCCATGCTGAATAAAGTGTCAAAACCAGAAATGCAGGACAGGCCATGGAGAAACGGGAGCCTTGCTACGCTGATGGGCGGGATGTAAATTGCCAACAGCCACTCTGGAGAAGTGTACGGTGTGTCCTGAAACATCTAAAAAACTCAGATTAGAGAGCATAGGGCACTTCCACTCATGGGCGTATAAATTGGGAAAACTAAAAATCAGCAAGACACAGGCACCCCAAAGCTTAGGGCTGCTCTGTTGACAAGAACCTCCACTTCGTTACACCTTAAATATCCCAGGAAAGAGAAAAATGGATAAAGAAGTTGTGGTCCATATGTATAATGGCATATCACTCAGCAATGAAATCAACATCATAAGGCTAGTAGCAGCATGATGAGAAGATTTAGGTACGACGATTCTAAGTGAAATAAGTCACACAGAAAAAGACACTTATCATAAGATATCACTTAGAGAGGGAATGTAAAAACCGCTACACTTGAACTGAATTACAAAACAGAACAGCGTCACACGTTTAGAAGACACACTATGGCTGCTTAACGGGAAAGGTGAGGTGGGGTGATGCATAAAACAAGGGTTTCAAATTAGCTCAGATACCGTTCCATAAACCCAATATGTAATAGACAAGACCTACTCCTTGCTCAGTGAACTGGACTCAACACCCCCTGTTCACCGCCCAAGAATATATCTGACTAGTAAGAATCTTAAAACCAATGTATTGATATCCCTCTGTAAGTGAGTCAAGTGGGTGTAACCCGGCATAAACACAGCAGTGAAAAGCAGCTAAACCCCATTATAAAAATCAATTACTTTTAAAAATCCGTGAAACAAAGACAGTGAAAGAGAGAGAAATTCTTACAAAATTCGTTCAGGGGCTGTGATGCCACCTGGATTGACCATCTCTAGACCCACAGCTGATTGAGACATAAGGGTGGACACTCTTCGGGCTGAGAGGTTTGGTGAGGTTGGGTGAGCAAACGCAGACCCTTTAAAGTAATACTGCGTGGTACCCATCCCATGGGTCCAAAATCTCCAGGTTCAAGGGCATCTTCCTACATCGAAAACATGCATGAGAAACCCAGAAGACGGTACACCGTGTGATCGGGAAAGGTTTCTAAAACGCACCTCATTTCTCATCTCCTTGTGCTCGGGCTCGCCATTCCAGCCGCTTTACTAGCAATCTCCCTCCTTGGAGAATGAGCACCTTTAACCTCCTGTTCTGTACAGGTTGCAAATTTGTCCTGAGGATGAACGGGAAGAGGGGGAACCAATGAGAGACTAGGTCTAGGTGTGGGGACAGGCACAGGTCACTCTATTTTCCCATCAGGAAGAAGAATTAACCACAGGCTCAGCCTGCCGCCCGGAACCACAATAGGGCCTGAAGCAATCCTGCGCTTTTGCGGCCAGCTCCCAAGAAAGCGAGTTGAAAAATGGAGCTCAGGGGCACTGCAATTCACAAACCTGCAGAGTTAGAAATGATAACTCTCGTCCACAAAAATATTGAGGGAAGGCAACGAAGAGGATTTGAAAGCAAGGCAGAATTGCAGGAAACAGATTTCAGGAGGTAGATTCGAATCACCTTTAAAGCACAGGAAAAGCGGCAAAACCTCGACCATGATGCCCTTGGCCAAAAAGGGCGTATGCGTTTTTTCCTGAATATATTCAGGAAAAAACGCATACGCCCTTTTTGGCCAAGCAAGCAACCTGGAAAGGCAAATTAGCGCTAAAAAGAAGTCTCGCTTTCCATCTGTCAAAAGGGCCATGCTGAATAAAGTGTCAAAACCAGAAATGCAGGACAGGCCATGGAGAAACGGGAGCCTTGCTACGCTGATGGGCGGGATGTAAATTGCCAACAGCCACTCTGGAGAAGTGTACGGTGTGTCCTGAAACATCTAAAAAACTCAGATTAGAGAGCATAGGGCACTTCCACTCATGGGCGTATAAATTGGGAAAACTAAAAATCAGCAAGACACAGGCACCCCACAGTTTAGGGCTGCTCTGTTGACAAGAACCTCCACTTCGTTACACCTTAAATATCCAATGAAAGAGAAAAATGGATAAAGAAGTTGTGGTCCATATGTATAATGGCATATCACTCAGCAATGAAATCAACATCATAAGGCTAGTAGCAGCATGATGAGAAGATTTAGGTACGACGATTCTAAGTGAAATAAGTCACACAGAAAAAGGCACTTATCATAAGATATGACTTATAGAGGGAATGTAAAAACCGCTACACTTGAACTGAATTACAAAACAGAACAGCGTCACACGTTTAGAAAACACACTATGGCTGCTTAACGGGAAAGGTGAGGTGGGGTGTTGCATAAAACAAGAGTATCAAATTAGCTCAGATACTGTTCCATAAACCCAATATGTAACAGACAAGACCTACTCCTTGCTCAGTGAACTGGATTCAACACCCCCTGTTCACCGCCCAAGAATATATCTGACTAGTAAGACTCTTAAAACCAATGTATTGATATCTCTCTGTAAGTGAGTCAAGTGGGTGTAAAGAGGCATAAACACAGCAGTGAAAAGCAGCTAAACCCCATTATAAAAATCAATTACTTTTAAAAACCCGTGAAACAAAGACAGTGAAAGAGAGAGAAATTCATACAGAATTCGTTCAGGGGCTGGGATGCCACCTTTATTGACCATCTCTAGACCCACAGCTGATTGAGTCATAAGGGTGGACACTCTTGGGGCTGAGAGGTTTGCTGAGGTTGGGTGAGAAAACGGAGACCCTTTAAAGTAATATTGCGTGGTACCCATCCCATGGGTCCAAAATCTCCAGGTTCAAGGGCATCTTCCTACATCGAAAACATGCATGAGAAACCCAGAAGATGGTACACCGTGTGATCGGGAAAGGTTTCTAAAACGCACCTCATTTCTCATCTCCTTGTGCTCGGGTTGGCCATTACAGCCGCTTTACTAGAAATCTCCGTCCTTGGAGAATCAGCCCCTTTAACCTTCTGTTCCGTACAGGTTGCAATTTGTCCTGAGGATAAACGGGAAGAGGGGGAACCAATGAGAGACTAGCTCTAGGTGTTGGGACAGCCACAGGTCACTCTATTTTCCCATCAGGAAGAAGGATTAACCACAGGCTCAGCCTGCCGCCCGGAAGCAGAAGAGGGCCTGAAGCAATCCTGTGCTTTTGCGGCCAGCTCCCAAAAAAGCGAGTTGAAAAATCGCGCTCAGGGGCACTGCAATTCACAAACCTGCAGAGTTAGAAATGATAACTCTCGTCCAAAAATATATTGAGGGAAGGCAACGAAGAGGATTTGAAAGCATAGCAGAATTGCAGAAAACAGATTTCAGGAGGTAGAGTCGAATCGCCTTTAAGGCACAGGAAAGGCAGCAAAACCTCGACCATGATGCCCTTGGCCAAAAAGGGCGTATGCGTTTTTTCCTGAATATATTCAGGAAAAAACGCATACGCCCTTTTTGGCCAACCAAGCAACCTGGAAAGGCAAATCAGCGCTACAAAGAAGTCTCGCTTCCCATCGGTCAAAAGGGCCATGCTGAATAAAGTGTCAAAACCAGAAATGCAGGACAGGCCATGGAGAAACGGGAGCCTTGCTACACTGATGGGCGGGATTTAAATTGCCAACAGCCACTCTGGAGAAGTGTACAGTGTGTCCTGAAACATCTAAAACACTCAGCTTAGAGAGCATAGGGCACTTCCACTCATGGGCGTATAAATTGGGAAAACTAAAAATCAGCAAGACACAGGCACCCCAAAGTTTAGGGCTGCTCTGTTGACAAGAACCTCCACTTCATTACACCTTAAATATCCCAGGAAAGAGAAAAATGGATAAAGAAGTTGTGGTCCTTATGTACAATGGAATATCACTCAGGCATGAAATCAACGTCATAAGGCTAGTAGCAGCATGATGAGAGGATTTAGGTACGACGATTCTAAGTGAAATAAGTCACACAGAAAAAGACACTTATCATAAGATATCACTTAGAGAGGGAATGTAAAAACCGCTACACTTGAACTGAATTACAAAACAGAACAGCGTCACACGTTTAGAAGACACACTATGGCTGCTTAACGGGAAAGGTGAGGTGGGGTGATGCATAAAACAAGGGTTTCAAATTAGCTCAGATACCGTTCCATAAACCCAATATGTAATAGACAAGACCTACTCCTTGCTCAGTGAACTGGACTCAACACCCCCTGTTCACCGCCCAAGAATATATCTGACTAGTAAGACTCTTTAAACCAATGTATTGATATCCCTCTGTAAGTGAGTCAAGTGGGTGTAAAGCGGCATAAACACAGCAGTGAAAAGCAGCTAAACCCCATTATAAAAATCAATTACTTTTAAAAACCCGTGAAACAAAGACAGTGAAAGAGAGAGAAATTCATACAGAATTCGTTCAGGGGCTGGGATGCCACCTTTATTGACCATCTCTAGACCCACAGCTGATTGAGACATAAGGGTGGACACTCTTCGGGCTAAGAAGTTTGGTGAGGTTGGGTGAGCAAACGCAGACCCTTTAAAGTAATACTGCGTGGTACCCATCCCATGGGTCCAAAATCTCCAGATTCAAGGGCATCTTCCTACATCGAAAACATGCATGCGAAACCCAGAAGATGGTACACCGTGTGATCGGGAAAGGTTTCTAAAACGCACCTCATTTCTCATCTCCTTGTGCTCGGGTTGGCCATTACAGCCGCTTTACTAGCAATCTCCCTCCTTTGAGAATCAGCACCTTTAACCTTCTGTTCCGTACAGGTTGCAATTTGTCCTGAGGATAAACGGGAAGAGGGGGAACCAATGAGAGACTAGCTCTAGGTGTTGGGACAGCCACATGTCACTCTATTTTCCCATCAGGAAGAAGGATTAACCACAGGCTCAGCCTGCCGCCCGGAAGCAGAACAGGGCCTGAAGCAATACTGTGCTTTTGCGGCCAGCTCCCAAAAAAGCGAGTTGAAAAATGGAGCTCAGGGGCACTGCAATTCACAAACCTGCAGAGTTATAAATGGTAACTCTCGTCCACAAATATATTGAGGGAAGGCAACGAGGAGGATTTGAAAGCAAGGCAGAATTGCAGGAAACAGATTTCAGGAGGTAGAGTCGAATCGCCTTTAAAGCACAGGAAAAGCGGCAAAACCTCGACCATGATGCCCTTGGCCAAAAAGGGCGTATGCGTTTTTTCCTGAATATATTCAGGAAAAAACGCATACGCCCTTTTTGGCCAACCAAGCAACCTGGAAAGGCAAATCAGCGCTACAAAGAAGTCTCGCTTCCCATCGGTCAAAAGGGCCATGCTGAATAAAGTGTCAAAACCAGAAATGCAGGACAGGCCATGGAGAAACGGGAGCCTTGCTACGCTGATGGGCGGGATTTAAATTGCCAACAGCCACTCTGGAGAAGTGTACGGTGTGTCCTGAAACATCTAAAACACTCAGCTTAGAGATCATAGGGCACTTCCACTCATGGGCGTATAAATTGGGAAAACTAAAAATCAGCAAGACACAGGCACCCCAAAGTTTAGGGCTGCTCTGATGACAAGAACCTCCACTTCATTACACCTTAAATATCCCAGGAAAGAGAAAAATGGATAAAGAAGTTGTGGTCCTTATGTACAATGGAATATCACTCAGGCATGAAATCAACATCATAAGGCTAGTAGCAGCATGATGAGAAGATTTAGGTACGACGATTCTAAGTGAAATAAGTCACACAGAAAAAGACACTTATCATAAGATATCACTTAGAGAGGGAATGTAAAAACCGCTACACTTGAACTGAATTACAAAACAGAACAGCGTCACACGTTTAGAAGACACACTATGGCTGCTTAACGGGAAAGGTGAGGTGGGGTGATGCATAAAACAAGGGTTTCAAATTAGCTCAGATACCGTTCCATAAACCCAATATGTAATAGACAAGACCTACTCCTTGCTCAGTGAACTGGACTCAACACCCCCTGTTCACCGCCCAAGAATATATCTGACTAGTAAGAATCTTAAAACCAATGTATTGATATCCCTCTGTAAGTGAGTCAAGTGGGTGTAAACCGGCATAAACACAGCAGTGAAAAGCAGCTAAACCCCATTATAAAAATCAATTACTTTTAAAACCCGTGAAACAAAGACAGTGAAAGAGAGAGAAATTCATACAGAATTCGTTCAGGGGCTGGGATGCCACATTTATTGACCATCTCTAGACCCACAGCTGATTGAGACATAAGGGTGGACACTCTTCGGGCTGAGAGGTTTGGTGAGGTTGGGTGAGCAAACGCAGACCCTTTAAAGTAATACTGCGTGGTACCCATCCCATGGGTCCAAAATCTCCAGGTTCAAGGGCATCTTCCTACATCGAAAACATGCATGAGAAACCCAGAAGATGGTACACCGTGTGATCGGGAAAGGTTTCTAAAACGCACCTCATTTCTCATCTCCTTGTGCTCGGGCTCGCCATTCCAGCCGCTTTACTAGCAATCTCCCTCCTTGGAGAATGAGCACCTTTAACCTCCTGTTCTGTACAGGTTGCAAATTTGTCCTGAGGATGAACGGGAAGAGGGGGAACCAATGAGAGACTAGGTCTAGGTGTGGGGACAGGCACAGGTCACTCTATTTTCCCATCAGGAAGAAGGATTAACCACAGGCTCAGCCTGCCGCCCGGAACCACAATAGGGCCTGAAGCAATCCTGCGCTTTTGCGGCCAGCTCCCAAGAAAGCGAGTTGAAAAATGGAGCTCAGGGGCACTGCAATTCACAAACCTGCAGAGTTAGAAATGATAACTCTCGTCCACAAATATATTGAGGGAAGGCAACAAAGAGGATTAGAAAGCAAGGCAGAATTGCAGGAAACAGATTTCAGGAGGTAGATTCGAATCGCCTTTAAAGCACAGGAAAAGCAGCAAATCCTCGACCATGATGCCCTTGGCCAAAAAGGGCGTATGCGTTTTTTCCTGAATATATTCAGGAAAAAACGCATACGCCCTTTTTGGCCAACCAAGCAACCTGGAAAGGCAAATCAGCGCTACAAAGAAGTCTCGCTTCCCATCGGTCAAAAGGGCCATGCTGAATAAAGTGTCAAAACCAGAAATGCAGGACAGGCCATGGAGAAACGGGAGCCTTGCTACGCTGATGGGCGGGATGGAAATTGCCAACAGCCACTCTGGAGAAGTGTACGGTGTGTCCTGAAACATCTAAAAAACTCAGCTTAGAGAGCATAGGGCACTTCCACTCATGGGCGTATAAATTGGGAAAACTAAAAATCAGCAAGACACAGGAACCCCAAAGTTTAGGGCTGCTCTGTTGACAAGAACCTCCACTTCGTTACACCTTAAATATCCCAGGAAAGAGAAAAATGGATAAGGAAGTTGTGGTCCTTATGTACAATGGCATATCACTCAGCCATGAAATTAACGTCATAAGGCTAGTAGCAGCATGATGAGAGGATTTAGGTACGACGATTCTAAGTGAAATAAGTCACACAGAAAAAGACACTTATCATAAGATATCACTTAGAGAGGGAATGTAAAAACCGCTACACTTGAACTGAATTACAAAACAGAACAGCGTCACACGTTTAGAAGACACACTATGGCTGCTTAACGGGAAAGGTGAGGTGGGGTGATGCATAACACAAGGGTTTCAAATTAGCTCAGATACTGTTCCATAAACCCAATATGTAACAGACAAGACCGACTCCTTGCTCAGTGAACTGGATTCAACACCCCCTGTTCACCGCCCAAGAATATATCTGACTAGTAAGACTCTTAAAACCAATGTATTGATATCTCTCTGTAAGTGAGTCAAGTGGGTGTAAAGCGGCATAAACACAGCAGTGAAAAGCAGCTAAACCCCATTATAAAAATCAATTACTTTTAAAAACCCGTGAAACAAAGACAGTGAAAGAGAGAGAAATTCATACAGAATTCGTTCAGGGGCTGGGATGCCACCTTTATTGACTATCTCTAGACCCACAGCTGATTGAGTCATAAGGGTGGACACTCTTGGGGCTGAGAGGTTTGGTGAGGTTGGGTGAGCAAACGCAGACCCTTTAAAGTAATACTGCGTGGTATCCATCCCATGGGTCCAAAATCTCCAGGTTCAAGGGCATCTTCCTACATCGAAAACATGCATGAGAAACCCAGAAGATGGTACACCGTGTGATCGGGAAAGGTTTCTAAAACGCACCTCATTTCTCATCTCCTTGTGCTCGGGCTCGCCATTCCAGCCGCTTTACTAGCAATCTCCCTCCTTGGAGAATGAGCACCTTTAACCTCCTGTTCTGTACAGGTTGCAAATTTGTCCTGAGGATGAACGGGAAGAGGGGGAACCAATGAGAGACTAGGTCTAGGTGTGGGGACAGGCACAGGTCACTCTATTTTCCCATCAGGAAGAAGAATTAACCACAGGCTCAGCCTGCCGCCCGGAACCACAATAGGGCCTGAAGCAATCCTGCGCTTTTGCGGCCAGCTCCCAAGAAAGCGAGTTGAAAAATGGAGCTCAGGGGCACTGCAATTCACAAACCTGCAGAGTTAGAAATGATAACTCTCGTCCACAAATATATTGAGGGAAGGCAACAAAGAGGATTAGAAAGCAAGGCAGAATTGCAGGAAACAGATTTCAGGAGGTAGATTCGAATCGCCTTTAAAGCACAGGAAAAGCAGCAAATCCTCGACCATGATGCCCTTGGCCAAAAAGGGCGTATGCGTTTTTTCCTGAATATATTCAGGAAAAAACGCATACGCCCTTTTTGGCCAACCAAGCAACCTGGAAAGGCAAATCAGCGCTACAAAGAAGTCTCGCTTCCCATCGGTCAAAAGGGCCATGCTGAATAAAGTGTCAAAACCAGAAATGCAGGACAGGCCATGGAGAAACGGGAGCCTTGCTACGCTGATGGGCGGGATGTAAATTGCCAACAGCCACTCTGGAGAAGTGTACGGTGTGTCCTGAAACATCTAAAACACTCAGCTTAGAGAGCATAGGGCACTTCCACTCATGGGCGTATAAATTGGGAAAACTAAAAATCAGCAAGACACAGGCACCCCAAAGTTTAGGACTGCTCTGTTGAAAAGAACCTCCACTTCATTACACCTTAAATATCCCAGGAAAGAGAAAAATGGATAAAGAAGTTGTGGTCCTTATGTACAATGGAATATCACTCAGGCATGAAATCAACGTCATAAGGCTAGTAGCAGCATGATGAGAGGATTTAGGTACGACGATTCTAAGTGAAATAAGTCACACAGAAAAAGACACTTATCATAAGATATCACTTAGAGAGGGAATGTAAAAACCGCTACACTTGAACTGAATTACAAAACAGAACAGCGTCACACGTTTAGAAGACACACTATGGCTGCTTAACGGGAAAGGTGAGGTGGTGTGATGCATAAAACAAGGGTTTCAAATTAGCTCAGATACCGTTCCATAAACCCAATATGTAATAGACAAGACCTACTCCTTGCTCAGTGAACTGGACTCAACACCCCCTGTTCACCGCCCAAGAATATTTCTGACTAGTAAGACTCTTAAAACCAATGTATTGATATCCCTCTGTAAGTGAGTCAAGTGGGTGTAAAGCGGCATAAACACAGCAGTGAAAAGCAGCTAAACCCCATTATAAAAATCAATTACTTTTAAAAACCCGTGAAACAAAGACAGTGAAAGAGAGAGAAATTCATACAGAATTCGTTCAGGGGCTGGGATGCCACCTTTATTGACTATCTCTAGACCCACAGCTGATTGAGTCATAAGGGTGGACACTCTTGGGGCTGAGAGGTTTGGTGAGGTTGGGTGAGCAAACGCAGACCCTTTAAAGTAATACTGCGTGGTATCCATCCCATGGGTCCAAAATCTCCAGGTTCAAGGGCATCTTCCTACATCGAAAACATGCATGAGAAACCCAGAAGATGGTACACCGTGTGATCGGGAAAGGTTTCTAAAACGCACCTCATTTCTCATCTCCTTGTGCTCGGGCTCGCCATTCCAGCCGCTTTACTAGCAATCTCCCTCCTTGGAGAATGAGCACCTTTAACCTCCTGTTCTGTACAGGTTGCAAATTTGTCCTGAGGATGAACGGGAAGAGGGGGAACCAATGAGAGACTAGGTCTAGGTGTGGGGACAGGCACAGGTCACTCTATTTTCCCATCAGGAAGAAGAATTAACCACAGGCTCAGCCTGCCGCCCAGAACCACAATAGGGCCTGAAGCAATCCTTCGCTTTTGCGGCCAGCTCCCAAGAAAGCGAGTTGAAAAATGGAGCTCAGGGGCACTGCAATTCACAAACCTGCAGAGTTAGAAATGATAACTCTCGTCCACAAATATATTGAGGGAAGGCAACAAAGAGGATTAGAAAGCAAGGCAGAATTGCAGGAAACAGATTTCAGGAGGTAGATTCGAATCGCCTTTAAAGCACAGGAAAAGCGGCAAAACCTCGACCATGATGCCCTTGGCCAAAAAGGGCGTATGCGTTTTTTCCTGAATATATTCAGGAAAAAACGCATACGCCCTTTTTGGCCAACCAAGCAACCTGGAAAGGCAAATCAGCGCTACAAAGAAGTCTCGCTTCCCATCGGTCAAAAGGGCCATGCTGAATAAAGTGTCAAAACCAGAAATGCAGGACAGGCCATGGAGAAATGGGAGGCTTGCTACGCTGATGGGCGGGATGTAAATTGCCAACAGCCACTCTGGAGAAGTGTACAGTGTGTCCTGAAACATCTAAAACACTCAGCTTAGAGAGCATAGGGCACTTCCACTCATGGGCGTATAAATTGGGAAAACTAAAAATCAGCAAGACACAGGCACCCCAAAGTTTAGGGCTGCTCTGTTGACAAGAACCTCCACTTCATTACACCTTAAATATCCCAGGAAAGAGAAAAATGGATAAAGAAGTTGTGGTCCTTATGTACAATGGAATATCACTCAGGCATGAAATCAACGTCATAAGGCTAGTAGCAGCATGATGAGAGGATTTAGGTACGACGATTCTAAGTGAAATAAGTCACACAGAAAAAGACACTTATCATAAGATATCACTTAGAGAGGGAATGTAAAAACCGCTACACTTGAACTGAATTACAAAACAGAACAGCGTCACACGTTTAGAAGACACACTATGGCTGCTTAACGGGAAAGGTGAGGTGGTGTGATGCATAAAACAAGGGTTTCAAATTAGCTCAGATACCGTTCCATAAACCCAATATGTAATAGACAAGACCTACTCCTTGCTCAGTGAACTGGACTCAACACCCCCTGTTCACCGCCCAAGAATATTTCTGACTAGTAAGACTCTTAAAACCAATGTATTGATATCCCTCTGTAAGTGAGTCAAGTGGGTGTAAAGCGGCATAAACACAGCAGTGAAAAGCAGCTAAACCCCATTATAAAAATCAATTACTTTTAAAAACCCGTGAAACAAAGACAGTGAAAGAGAGAGAAATTCATACAGAATTCGTTCAGGGGTAGGGATGCCACCTTTATTGACCATCTCTAGACCCACAGCTGATTGAGTCATAAGGGTGGACACTCTTGGGGCTGAGAGGTTTGGTGAGGTTGGGTGAGCAAACGCAGACCCTTTAAAGTAATACTGCGTGGTATCCATCCCATGGGTCCAAAATCTCCAGGTTCAAGGGCATCTTCCTACATCGAAAACATGCATGAGAAACCCAGAAGATGGTACACCGTGTGATCGGGAAAGGTTTCTAAAACGCACCTCATTTCTCATCTCCTTGTGCTGGGGTTGGCCATTACAGCCGCTTTACTAGCAATCTCCCTCCTTGGAGAATCAGCCCCTTTAACCTCCTGTTCCGAACAGGTTGCAATTTGTCCTGAGGATGAACGGGAAGAGGGGGAACCAATGAGAGACTAGGTCTAGGTGTGGGGACAGGCACAGGTCACTCTATTTTCCCATCAGGAAGAAGGATTAACCACAGGCTCAGCCTGCCGCCCGGAAGCAGAAGAGGGCCTGAAGCAATCCTGTGCTTTTGCGGCCAGCTCCCAAAAAAGCGAGTTGAAAAATCGAGCTCAGGGGCACTGCAATTCACAAACCTGCAGAGTTAGAAATGATAACTCTCGTCCACAAATATATTGAGGGAAGGCAACGAAGAGGATTTGAAAGCATAGCAGAATTGCAGGAAACTGATTTCAGGAGGTAGAGTCGAATCGCCTTTAAAGCACAGGAAAGGTGGCAAAACCTCGACAATGATGCCCTTGGCCAAAAAGGGCGTATGCGTTTTTTCCTGAATATATTCAGGAAAAAACGCATACGCCCTTTTTGGCCAACCAAGCAACCTGGAAAGGCAAATCAGCGCTACAAAGAAGTCTCGCTTCCCATCGGTCAAAAGGGCCATGCTGAATAAAGTGTCAAAACCAGAAATGCAGGACAGGCCATGGAGAAACGGGAGCCTTGTTACGCTGATGGGCGGGATGGAAATTGCCAACAGCCACTCTGGAGAAGTGTACGGTGTGTCCTGAAACATCTAAAAAACTCAGCTTAGAGAGCATAGGGCACTTCCACTCATGGGCGTATAAATTGGGAAAACTAAAAATCAGCAAGACACAGGAACCCCAAAGTTTAGGGCTGCTCTGTTGACAAGAACCTCCACTTCGTTACACCTTAAATACCCCAGGAAAGAGAAAAATGGATAAGGAAGTTGTGGTCCTTATGTACAATGGCATATCACTCAGCCATGAAATTAACGTCATAAGGCTAGTAGCAGCATGATGAGAGGATTTAGGTACGACGATTCTAAGTGAAATAAGTCACACAGAAAAAGACACTTATCATAAGATATCACTTAGAGAGGGAATGTAAAAACCGCTACACTTGAACTGAATTACAAAACAGAACAGCGTCACACGTTTAGAAGACACACTATGGCTGCTTAACGGGAAAGGTGAGGTGGGGTGATGCATAACACAAGGGTTTCAAATTAGCTCAGATACTGTTCCATAAACCCAATATGTAACAGACAAGACCTACTCCTTGCTCAGTGAACTGGATTCAACACCCCCTGTTCACCGCCCAAGAATATATCTGACTAGTAAGACTCTTAAAACCAATGTATTGATATCTCTCTGTAAGTGAGTCAAGTGGGTGTAAAGCGGCATAAACACAGCAGTGAAAAGCAGCTAAACCCCATTATAAAAATCAATTACTTTTAAAAACCCGTGCAACAAAGACAGTGAAAGAGAGAGAAATTCATACAGAATTCGTTCAGGGGCTGGGATGCCACATTTATTGACCATCTCTAGACCCACAGCTGATTGAGACATAAGGGTGGACACTCTTCGGGCTGAGAGGTTTGGTGAGGTTGGGTGAGCAAACGCAGACCCTTTAAAGTAATACTGCGTGGTACCCATCCCATGGGTCCAAAATCTCCAGGTTCAAGGGCATCTTCCTACATCGAAAACATGCATGAGAAACCCAGAAGATGGTACACCGTGTGATCGGGAAAGGTTTCTAAAACGCACCTCATTTCTCATCTCCTTGTGCTCGGGCTCGCCATTCCAGCCGCTTTACTAGCAATCTCCCTCCTTGGAGAATGAGCACCTTTAACCTCCTGTTCTGTACAGGTTGCAAATTTGTCCTGAGGATGAACGGGAAGAGGGGGAACCAATGAGAGACTAGGTCTAGGTGTGGGGACAGGCACAGGTCACTCTATTTTCCCATCAGGAAGAAGAATTAACCACAGGCTCAGCCTGCCGCCCGGAACCACAATAGGGCCTGAAGCAATCCTGCGCTTTTGCGGCCAGCTCCCAAGAAAGCGAGTTGAAAAATGGAGCTCAGGGGCACTGCAATTCACAAACCTGCAGAGTTAGAAATGATAACTCTCGTCCACAAATATATTGAGGGAAGGCAACAAAGAGGATTAGAAAGCAAGGCAGAATTGCAGGAAACAGATTTCAGGAGGTAGATTCGAATCGCCTTTAAAGCACAGGAAAAGCAGCAAATCCTCGACCATGATGCCCTTGGCCAAAAAGGGCGTATGCGTTTTTTCCTGAATATATTCAGGAAAAAACGCATACGCCCTTTTTGGCCAACCAAGCAACCTGGAAAGGCAAATCAGCGCTACAAAGAAGTCTCGCTTCCCATCGGTCAAAAGGGCCATGCTGAATAAAGTGTCAAAACCAGAAATGCAGGACAGGCCATGGAGAAACGGGAGCCTTGCTACGCTGATGGGCGGGATGTAAATTGCCAACAGCCACTCTGGAGAAGTGTACGGTGTGTCCTGAAACATCTAAAACACTCAGCTTAGAGAGCATAGGGCACTTCCACTCATGGGCGTATAAATTGGGAAAACTAAAAATCAGCAAGACACAGGCACCCCAAAGTTTAGGACTGCTCTGTTGACAAGAACCTCCACTTCATTACACCTTAAATATCCCAGGAAAGAGAAAAATGGATAAAGAAGTTGTGGTCCTTATGTACAATGGAATATCACTCAGGCATGAAATCAACGTCATAAGGCTAGTAGCAGCATGATGAGAGGATTTAGGTACGACGATTCTAAGTGAAATAAGTCACACAGAAAAAGACACTTATCATAAGATATCACTTAGAGAGGGAATGTAAAAACCGCTACACTTGAACTGAATTACAAAACAGAACAGCGTCACACGTTTAGAAGACACACTATGGCTGCTTAACGGGAAAGGTGAGGTGGTGTGATGCATAAAACAAGGGTTTCAAATTAGCTCAGATACCGTTCCATAAACCCAATATGTAATAGACAAGACCTACTCCTTGCTCAGTGAACTGGACTCAACACCCCCTGTTCACCGCCCAAGAATATTTCTGACTAGTAAGACTCTTAAAACCAATGTATTGATATCCCTCTGTAAGTGAGTCAAGTGGGTGTAAAGCGGCATAAACACAGCAGTGAAAAGCAGCTAAACCCCATTATAAAAATCAATTACTTTTAAAAACCCGTGAAACAAAGACAGTGAAAGAGAGAGAAATTCATACAGAATTCGTTCAGGGGCTGGGATGCCACCTTTATTGACTATCTCTAGACCCACAGCTGATTGAGTCATAAGGGTGGACACTCTTGGGGCTGAGAGGTTTGGTGAGGTTGGGTGAGCAAACGCAGACCCTTTAAAGTAATACTGCGTGGTATCCATCCCATGGGTCCAAAATCTCCAGGTTCAAGGGCATCTTCCTACATCGAAAACATGCATGAGAAACCCAGAAGATGGTACACCGTGTGATCGGGAAAGGTTTCTAAAACGCACCTCATTTCTCATCTCCTTGTGCTCGGGCTCGCCATTCCAGCCGCTTTACTAGCAATCTCCCTCCTTGGAGAATGAGCACCTTTAACCTCCTGTTCTGTACAGGTTGCAAATTTGTTCTGAGGATGAACGGGAAGAGGGGGAACCAATGAGAGACTAGGTCTAGGTGTGGGGACAGGCACAGGTCACTCTATTTTCCCATCAGGAAGAAGAATTAACCACAGGCTCAGCCTGCCGCCCAGAACCACAATAGGGCCTGAAGCAATCCTTCGCTTTTGCGGCCAGCTCCCAAGAAAGCGAGTTGAAAAATGGAGCTCAGGGGCACTGCAATTCACAAACCTGCAGAGTTAGAAATGATAACTCTCGTCCACAAATATATTGAGGGAAGGCAACAAAGAGGATTAGAAAGCAAGGCAGAATTGCAGGAAACAGATTTCAGGAGGTAGATTCGAATCGCCTTTAAAGCACAGGAAAAGCGGCAAAACCTCGACCATGATGCCCTTGGCCAAAAAGGGCGTATGCGTTTTTTCCTGAATATATTCAGGAAAAAACGCATACGCCCTTTTTGGCCAACCAAGCAACCTGGAAAGGCAAATCAGCGCTACAAAGAAGTCTCGCTTCCCATCGGTCAAAAGGGCCATGCTGAATAAAGTGTCAAAACCAGAAATGCAGGACAGGCCATGGAGAAATGGGAGGCTTGCTACGCTGATGGGCGGGATGTAAATTGCCAACAGCCACTCTGGAGAAGTGTACGGTGTGTCCTGAAACATCTAAAACACTCAGCTTAGAGAGCATAGGGCACTTCCACTCATGGGCGTATAAATTGGGAAAACTAAAAATCAGCAAGACACAGGCACCCCAAAGTTTAGGGCTGCTCTGTTGACAAGAACCTCCACTTCATTACACCTTAAATATCCCAGGAAAGAGAAAAATGGATAAAGAAGTTGTGGTCCTTATGTACAATGGAATATCACTCAGGCATGAAATCAACGTCATAAGGCTAGTAGCAGCATGATGAGAGGATTTAGGTACGACGATTCTAAGTGAAATAAGTCACACAGAAAAAGACACTTATCATAAGATATCACTTAGAGAGGGAATGTAAAAACCGCTACACTTGAACTGAATTACAAAACAGAACAGCGTCACACGTTTAGAAGACACACTATGGCTGCTTAACGGGAAAGGTGAGGTGGTGTGATGCATAAAACAAGGGTTTCAAATTAGCTCAGATACCGTTCCATAAACCCAATATGTAATAGACAAGACCTACTCCTTGCTCAGTGAACTGGACTCAACACCCCCTGTTCACCGCCCAAGAATATTTCTGACTAGTAAGACTCTTAAAACCAATGTATTGATATCCCTCTGTAAGTGAGTCAAGTGGGTGTAAAGCGGCATAAACACAGCAGTGAAAAGCAGCTAAACCCCATTATAAAAATCAATTACTTTTAAAAACCCGTGAAACAAAGACAGTGAAAGAGAGAGAAATTCATACAGAATTCGTTCAGGGGTAGGGATGCCACCTTTATTGACCATCTCTAGACCCACAGCTGATTGAGTCATAAGGGTGGACACTCTTGGGGCTGAGAGGTTTGGTGAGGTTGGGTGAGCAAACGCAGACCCTTTAAAGTAATACTGCGTGGTATCCATCCCATGGGTCCAAAATCTCCAGGTTCAAGGGCATCTTCCTACATCGAAAACATGCATGAGAAACCCAGAAGATGGTACACCGTGTGATCGGGAAAGGTTTCTAAAACGCACCTCATTTCTCATCTCCTTGTGCTGGGGTTGGCCATTACAGCCGCTTTACTAGCAATCTCCCTCCTTGGAGAATCAGCCCCTTTAACCTTCTGTTCCGTTCAGGTTGCAATTTGTCCTGAGGATAAACGGGAAGAGGGGGAACCAATGAGAGACTTGCTCTAGGTGTTGGGACAGCCACATGTCACTCTATTTTCCCATCAGGAAGAAGGATTAACCACAGGCTCAGCCTGCCGCCCGGAAGCAGAACAGCGCCTGAAGCAATCCTGTGCTTTTGCGGCCAGCTCCCAAAAAAGCGAGTTGAAAAATGGAGCTCAGGGGCACTGCAATTCACAAACCTGCAGAGTTATAAATGGTAACTCTCGTCCACAAATATATTGAGGGAAGGCAACGAAGAGGATTTGAAAGCATAGCAGAATTGCAGGAAACTGATTTCAGGAGGTAGAGTCGAATCGCCTTTAAAGCACAGGAAAAGCGGCAAAACCTCGACAATGATGCCCTTGGCCAAAAAGGGCGTATGCGTTTTTTCCTGAATATATTCAGAAAAAAACGCATACGCCCTTTTTGGCCAACCAAGCAACCTGGAAAGGCAAATCAGCGCTACAAAGAAGTCTCGCTTCCCATCGGTCAAAAGGGCCATGCTGAATAAAGTGTCAAAACCAGAAATGCAGGACAGGCCATGGAGAAACGGGAGCCTTGCTACGCTGATGGGCGGGATGTAAATTGCCAACAGCCACTCTGGAGAAGTGTACGGTGTGTCCTGAAACACCTAAAAAACTCAGCTTAGAGAGCATAGGGCACTTCCACTCATGGGCGTATAAATTGGGAAAACTAAAAATCAGCAAGACACAGGCACCCCAAAGTTTAGGGCTGCTCTGTTGACAAGAACCTCCACTTCATTACACCTTAAATATCCCAGGAAAGAGAAAAATGGATAAAGAAGTTGTGGTCCTTATGTACAATGGAATATCACTCAGGCATGAAATCAACGTCATAAGGCTAGTAGCAGCATGATGAGTGGATTTAGGTACGACGATTCTAAGTGAAATAAGTCACAGAGAAAGACACTTATCGTAAGATATCACTTATAGAGGGAATGTAAAATCCGCTACACTTGAACTGAATTACAAAACAGAACAGCGTCACACGTTTAGAAAACACACTATGGCTGCTTAACGGGAAAGGTGAGGTGGGGTGATGCATAAAACAAGGGTTTCAAATTAGCTCAGATACCGTTCCATAAACCCAATATGTAATAGACAAGACCTACTCCTTGCTCAGTGAACTGGACTCAACACCCCCTGTTCACCGCCCAAGAATATTTCTGACTAGTAAGACTCTTAAAACCAATGTATTGATATCCCTCTGTAAGTGAGTCAAGTGGGTGTAAAGCGGCATAAACACAGCAGTGAAAAGCAGCTAAACCCCATTATAAAAATCAATTACTTTTAAAAACCCGTGAAACAAAGACAGTGAAAGAGAGAGAAATTCATACAGAATTCGTTCAGGGGCTGGGATGCCACCTTTATTGACTATCTCTAGACCCACAGCTGATTGAGTCATAAGGGTGGACACTCTTGGGGCTGAGAGGTTTGGTGAGGTTGGGTGAGCAAACGCAGACCCTTTAAAGTAATACTGCGTGGTACCCATCCCATGGGTCCAAAATCTCCAGGTTCAAGGGCATCTTCCTACATCGAAAACATGCATGAGAAACCCAGAAGACGGTACACCGTGTGATCGGGAAAGGTTTCTAAAACGCTCCTCATTTCTCATCTCCTTGTGCTCGGGCTCGCCATTACAGCCACTTTACTAGCAATCTCCCTCATTGGAGAATCAGCACCTTTAACCTCCTGTTCCGAACAGGTTGCAATTTGTCCTGAGGATGAACGGGAAGAGGGGGAACCAATGAGAGACTAGGTCTAGGTGTGGGGACAGGCACAGGTCACTCTATTTTCCCATCAGGAAGAAGGATTAACCACAGGCTCAGCCTGCCGCCCGGAAGCAGAAGAGGGCCTGAAGCAATCCTGTGCTTTTGTGGCCAGCTCCCAAAAAAGCGAGTTGAAAAATCGAGCTCAGGGGCACTGCAATTCACAAACCTGCAGAGTTAGAAATGATAACTCTCGTCCACAAATATATTGAGGGAAGGCAACGAAGAGGATTTGAAAGCATAGCAGAATTGCAGGAAACAGATTTCAGGAGGTAGAGTCGAATCGCCTTTAAAGCACAGGAAAGGTGGCAAAACCTCGACAATGATGCCCTTGGCCAAAAAGGGCGTATGCGTTTTTTCCTGAATATATTCAGGAAAAAACGCATACGCCCTTTTTGGCCAACCAAGCAACCTGGAAAGGCAAATCAGCGCTACAAAGAAGTCTCGCTTCCCATCGGTCAAAAGGGCCATGCTGAATAAAGTGTCAAAACCAGAAATGCAGGACAGGCCATGGAGAAACGGGAGCCTTGCTACGCTGATGGGCGGGATGGAAATTGCCAACAGCCACTCTGGAGAAGTGTACGGTGTGTCCTGAAACATCTAAAAAACTCAGCTTAGAGAGCATAGGGCACTTCCACTCATGGGCGTATAAATTGGGAAAACTAAAAATCAGCAAGACACAGGAACCCCAAAGTTTAGGGCTGCTCTGTTGACAAGAACCTCCACTTCGTTACACCTTAAATATCCCAGGAAAGAGAAAAATGGATAAGGAAGTTGTGGTCCTTATGTACAATGGCATATCACTCAGCCATGAAATTAACGTCATAAGGCTAGTAGCAGCATGATGAGAGGATTTAGGTACGACGATTCTAAGTGAAATAAGTCACACAGAAAAAGACACTTATCATAAGATATCACTTAGAGAGGGAATGTAAAAACCGCTACACTTGAACTGAATTACAAAACAGAACAGCGTCACACGTTTAGAAGACACACTATGGCTGCTTAACGGGAAAGGTGAGGTGGGGTGATGCATAACACAAGGGTTTCAAATTAGCTCAGATACTGTTCCATAAACCCAATATGTAACAGACAAGACCTACTCCTTGCTCAGTGAACTGGATTCAACACCCCCTGTTCACCGCCCAAGAATATATCTGACTAGTAAGACTCTTAAAACCAATGTATTGATATCTCTCTGTAAGTGAGTCAAGTGGGTGTAAAGCGGCATAAACACAGCAGTGAAAAGCAGCTAAACCCCATTATAAAAATCAATTACTTTTAAAAACCCGTGAAACAAAGACAGTGAAAGAGAGAGAAATTCATACAGAATTCGTTCAGGGGCTGGGATGCCACCTTTATTGACTATCTCTAGACCCACAGCTGATTGAGTCATAAGGGTGGACACTCTTGGGGCTGAGAGGTTTGGTGAGGTTGGGTGAGCAAACGCAGACCCTTTAAAGTAATACTGCGTGGTATCCATCCCATGGGTCCAAAATCTCCAGGTTCAAGGGCATCTTCCTACATCGAAAACATGCATGAGAAACCCAGAAGATGGTACACCGTGTGATCGGGAAAGGTTTCTAAAACGCACCTCATTTCTCATCTCCTTGTGCTCGGGCTCGCCATTCCAGCCGCTTTACTAGCAATCTCCCTCCTTGGAGAATGAGCACCTTTAACCTCCTGTTCTGTACAGGTTGCAAATTTGTCCTGAGGATGAACGGGAAGAGGGGGAACCAATGAGAGACTAGGTCTAGGTGTGGGGACAGGCACAGGTCACTCTATTTTCCCATCAGGAAGAAGAATTAACCACAGGCTCAGCCTGCCGCCCAGAACCACAATAGGGCCTGAAGCAATCCTTCGCTTTTGCGGCCAGCTCCCAAGAAAGCGAGTTGAAAAATGGAGCTCAGGGGCACTGCAATTCACAAACCTGCAGAGTTAGAAATGATAACTCTCGTCCACAAATATATTGAGGGAAGGCAACAAAGAGGATTAGAAAGCAAGGCAGAATTGCAGGAAACAGATTTCAGGAGGTAGATTCGAATCGCCTTTAAAGCACAGGAAAAGCGGCAAAACCTCGACCATGATGCCCTTGGCCAAAAAGGGCGTATGCGTTTTTTCCTGAATATATTCAGGAAAAAACGCATACGCCCTTTTTGGCCAACCAAGCAACCTGGAAAGGCAAATCAGCGCTACAAAGAAGTCTCGCTTCCCATCGGTCAAAAGGGCCATGCTGAATAAAGTGTCAAAACCAGAAATGCAGGACAGGCCATGGAGAAATGGGAGGCTTGCTACGCTGATGGGCGGGATGTAAATTGCCAACAGCCACTCTGGAGAAGTGTACAGTGTGTCCTGAAACATCTAAAACACTCAGCTTAGAGAGCATAGGGCACTTCCACTCATGGGCGTATAAATTGGGAAAACTAAAAATCAGCAAGACACAGGCACCCCAAAGTTTAGGGCTGCTCTGTTGACAAGAACCTCCACTTCATTACACCTTAAATATCCCAGGAAAGAGAAAAATGGATAAAGAAGTTGTGGTCCTTATGTACAATGGAATATCACTCAGGCATGAAATCAACGTCATAAGGCTAGTAGCAGCATGATGAGAGGATTTAGGTACGACGATTCTAAGTGAAATAAGTCACACAGAAAAAGACACTTATCATAAGATATCACTTAGAGAGGGAATGTAAAAACCGCTACACTTGAACTGAATTACAAAACAGAACAGCGTCACACGTTTAGAAGACACACTATGGCTGCTTAACGGGAAAGGTGAGGTGGTGTGATGCATAAAACAAGGGTTTCAAATTAGCTCAGATACCGTTCCATAAACCCAATATGTAATAGACAAGACCTACTCCTTGCTCAGTGAACTGGACTCAACACCCCCTGTTCACCGCCCAAGAATATTTCTGACTAGTAAGACTCTTAAAACCAATGTATTGATATCCCTCTGTAAGTGAGTCAAGTGGGTGTAAAGCGGCATAAACACAGCAGTGAAAAGCAGCTAAACCCCATTATAAAAATCAATTACTTTTAAAAACCCGTGAAACAAAGACAGTGAAAGAGAGAGAAATTCATACAGAATTCGTTCAGGGGTAGGGATGCCACCTTTATTGACCATCTCTAGACCCACAGCTGATTGAGTCATAAGGGTGGACACTCTTGGGGCTGAGAGGTTTGGTGAGGTTGGGTGAGCAAACGCAGACCCTTTAAAGTAATACTGCGTGGTATCCATCCCATGGGTCCAAAATCTCCAGGTTCAAGGGCATCTTCCTACATCGAAAACATGCATGAGAAACCCAGAAGATGGTACACCGTGTGATCGGGAAAGGTTTCTAAAACGCACCTCATTTCTCATCTCCTTGTGCTGGGGTTGGCCATTACAGCCGCTTTACTAGCAATCTCCCTCCTTGGAGAATCAGCCCCTTTAACCTTCTGTTCCGTTCAGGTTGCAATTTGTCCTGAGGATAAACGGGAAGAGGGGGAACCAATGAGAGACTTGCTCTAGGTGTTGGGACAGCCACATGTCACTCTATTTTCCCATCAGGAAGAAGGATTAACCACAGGCTCAGCCTGCCGCCCGGAAGCAGAACAGCGCCTGAAGCAATCCTGTGCTTTTGCGGCCAGCTCCCAAAAAAGCGAGTTGAAAAATGGAGCTCAGGGGCACTGCAATTCACAAACCTGCAGAGTTATAAATGGTAACTCTCGTCCACAAATATATTGAGGGAAGGCAACGAAGAGGATTTGAAAGCATAGCAGAATTGCAGGAAACTGATTTCAGGAGGTAGAGTCGAATCGCCTTTAAAGCACAGGAAAAGCGGCAAAACCTCGACAATGATGCCCTTGGCCAAAAAGGGCGTATGCGTTTTTTCCTGAATATATTCAGAAAAAAACGCATACGCCCTTTTTGGCCAACCAAGCAACCTGGAAAGGCAAATCAGCGCTACAAAGAAGTCTCGCTTCCCATCGGTCAAAAGGGCCATGCTGAATAAAGTGTCAAAACCAGAAATGCAGGACAGGCCATGGAGAAACGGGAGCCTTGCTACGCTGATGGGCGGGATGTAAATTGCCAACAGCCACTCTGGAGAAGTGTACGGTGTGTCCTGAAACACCTAAAAAACTCAGCTTAGAGAGCATAGGGCACTTCCACTCATGGGCGTATAAATTGGGAAAACTAAAAATCAGCAAGACACAGGCACCCCAAAGTTTAGGGCTGCTCTGTTGACAAGAACCTCCACTTCATTACACCTTAAATATCCCAGGAAAGAGAAAAATGGATAAAGAAGTTGTGGTCCTTATGTACAATGGAATATCACTCAGGCATGAAATCAACGTCATAAGGCTAGTAGCAGCATGATGAGTGGATTTAGGTACGACGATTCTAAGTGAAATAAGTCACAGAGAAAGACACTTATCGTAAGATATCACTTATAGAGGGAATGTAAAATCCGCTACACTTGAACTGAATTACAAAACAGAACAGCGTCACACGTTTAGAAAACACACTATGGCTGCTTAACGGGAAAGGTGAGGTGGGGTGATGCATAAAACAAGGGTTTCAAATTAGCTCAGATACCGTTCCATAAACCCAATATGTAATAGACAAGACCTACTCCTTGCTCAGTGAACTGGACTCAACACCCCCTGTTCACCGCCCAAGAATATTTCTGACTAGTAAGACTCTTAAAACCAATGTATTGATATCCCTCTGTAAGTGAGTCAAGTGGGTGTAAAGCGGCATAAACACAGCAGTGAAAAGCAGCTAAACCCCATTATAAAAATCAATTACTTTTAAAAACCCGTGAAACAAAGACAGTGAAAGAGAGAGAAATTCATACAGAATTCGTTCAGGGGCTGGGATGCCACCTTTATTGACTATCTCTAGACCCACAGCTGATTGAGTCATAAGGGTGGACACTCTTGGGGCTGAGAGGTTTGGTGAGGTTGGGTGAGCAAACGCAGACCCTTTAAAGTAATACTGCGTGGTACCCATCCCATGGGTCCAAAATCTCCAGGTTCAAGGGCATCTTCCTACATCGAAAACATGCATGAGAAACCCAGAAGACGGTACACCGTGTGATCGGGAAAGGTTTCTAAAACGCTCCTCATTTCTCATCTCCTTGTGCTCGGGCTCGCCATTACAGCCACTTTACTAGCAATCTCCCTCATTGGAGAATCAGCACCTTTAACCTCCTGTTCCGAACAGGTTGCAATTTGTCCTGAGGATGAACGGGAAGAGGGGGAACCAATGAGAGACTAGGTCTAGGTGTGGGGACAGGCACAGGTCACTCTATTTTCCCATCAGGAAGAAGGATTAACCACAGGCTCAGCCTGCCGCCCGGAAGCAGAAGAGGGCCTGAAGCAATCCTGTGCTTTTGTGGCCAGCTCCCAAAAAAGCGAGTTGAAAAATCGAGCTCAGGGGCACTGCAATTCACAAACCTGCAGAGTTAGAAATGATAACTCTCGTCCACAAATATATTGAGGGAAGGCAACGAAGAGGATTTGAAAGCATAGCAGAATTGCAGGAAACAGATTTCAGGAGGTAGAGTCGAATCGCCTTTAAAGCACAGGAAAGGTGGCAAAACCTCGACAATGATGCCCTTGGCCAAAAAGGGCGTATGCGTTTTTTCCTGAATATATTCAGGAAAAAACGCATACGCCCTTTTTGGCCAACCAAGCAACCTGGAAAGGCAAATCAGCGCTACAAAGAAGTCTCGCTTCCCATCGGTCAAAAGGGCCATGCTGAATAAAGTGTCAAAACCAGAAATGCAGGACAGGCCATGGAGAAACGGGAGCCTTGCTACGCTGATGGGCGGGATGGAAATTGCCAACAGCCACTCTGGAGAAGTGTACGGTGTGTCCTGAAACATCTAAAAAACTCAGCTTAGAGAGCATAGGGCACTTCCACTCATGGGCGTATAAATTGGGAAAACTAAAAATCAGCAAGACACAGGAACCCCAAAGTTTAGGGCTGCTCTGTTGACAAGAACCTCCACTTCGTTACACCTTAAATATCCCAGGAAAGAGAAAAATGGATAAGGAAGTTGTGGTCCTTATGTACAATGGCATATCACTCAGCCATGAAATTAACGTCATAAGGCTAGTAGCAGCATGATGAGAGGATTTAGGTACGACGATTCTAAGTGAAATAAGTCACACAGAAAAAGACACTTATCATAAGATATCACTTAGAGAGGGAATGTAAAAACCGCTACACTTGAACTGAATTACAAAACAGAACAGCGTCACACGTTTAGAAGACACACTATGGCTGCTTAACGGGAAAGGTGAGGTGGGGTGATGCATAACACAAGGGTTTCAAATTAGCTCAGATACTGTTCCATAAACCCAATATGTAACAGACAAGACCTACTCCTTGCTCAGTGAACTGGATTCAACACCCCCTGTTCACCGCCCAAGAATATATCTGACTAGTAAGACTCTTAAAACCAATGTATTGATATCTCTCTGTAAGTGAGTCAAGTGGGTGTAAAGCGGCATAAACACAGCAGTGAAAAGCAGCTAAACCCCATTATAAAAATCAATTACTTTTAAAAACCCGTGAAACAAAGACAGTGAAAGAGAGAGAAATTCATACAGAATTCGTTCAGGGGCTGGGATGCCACCTTTATTGACTATCTCTAGACCCACAGCTGATTGAGTCATAAGGGTGGACACTCTTGGGGCTGAGAGGTTTGGTGAGGTTGGGTGAGCAAACGCAGACCCTTTAAAGTAATACTGCGTGGTATCCATCCCATGGGTCCAAAATCTCCAGGTTCAAGGGCATCTTCCTACATCGAAAACATGCATGAGAAACCCAGAAGATGGTACACCGTGTGATCGGGAAAGGTTTCTAAAACGCACCTCATTTCTCATCTCCTTGTGCTCGGGCTCGCCATTCCAGCCGCTTTACTAGCAATCTCCCTCCTTGGAGAATGAGCACCTTTAACCTCCTGTTCTGTACAGGTTGCAAATTTGTCCTGAGGATGAACGGGAAGAGGGGGAACCAATGAGAGACTAGGTCTAGGTGTGGGGACAGGCACAGGTCACTCTATTTTCCCATCAGGAAGAAGAATTAACCACAGGCTCAGCCTGCCGCCCAGAACCACAATAGGGCCTGAAGCAATCCTTCGCTTTTGCGGCCAGCTCCCAAGAAAGCGAGTTGAAAAATGGAGCTCAGGGGCACTGCAATTCACAAACCTGCAGAGTTAGAAATGATAACTCTCGTCCACAAATATATTGAGGGAAGGCAACAAAGAGGATTAGAAAGCAAGGCAGAATTGCAGGAAACAGATTTCAGGAGGTAGATTCGAATCGCCTTTAAAGCACAGGAAAAGCGGCAAAACCTCGACCATGATGCCCTTGGCCAAAAAGGGCGTATGCGTTTTTTCCTGAATATATTCAGGAAAAAACGCATACGCCCTTTTTGGCCAACCAAGCAACCTGGAAAGGCAAATCAGCGCTACAAAGAAGTCTCGCTTCCCATCGGTCAAAAGGGCCATGCTGAATAAAGTGTCAAAACCAGAAATGCAGGACAGGCCATGGAGAAATGGGAGGCTTGCTACGCTGATGGGCGGGATGTAAATTGCCAACAGCCACTCTGGAGAAGTGTACGGTGTGTCCTGAAACATCTAAAACACTCAGCTTAGAGAGCATAGGGCACTTCCACTCATGGGCGTATAAATTGGGAAAACTAAAAATCAGCAAGACACAGGCACCCCAAAGTTTAGGGCTGCTCTGTTGACAAGAACCTCCACTTCATTACACCTTAAATATCCCAGGAAAGAGAAAAATGGATAAAGAAGTTGTGGTCCTTATGTACAATGGAATATCACTCAGGCATGAAATCAACGTCATAAGGCTAGTAGCAGCATGATGAGAGGATTTAGGTACGACGATTCTAAGTGAAATAAGTCACACAGAAAAAGACACTTATCATAAGATATCACTTAGAGAGGGAATGTAAAAACCGCTACACTTGAACTGAATTACAAAACAGAACAGCGTCACACGTTTAGAAGACACACTATGGCTGCTTAACGGGAAAGGTGAGGTGGTGTGATGCATAAAACAAGGGTTTCAAATTAGCTCAGATACCGTTCCATAAACCCAATATGTAATAGACAAGACCTACTCCTTGCTCAGTGAACTGGACTCAACACCCCCTGTTCACCGCCCAAGAATATTTCTGACTAGTAAGACTCTTAAAACCAATGTATTGATATCCCTCTGTAAGTGAGTCAAGTGGGTGTAAAGCGGCATAAACACAGCAGTGAAAAGCAGCTAAACCCCATTATAAAAATCAATTACTTTTAAAAACCCGTGAAACAAAGACAGTGAAAGAGAGAGAAATTCATACAGAATTCGTTCAGGGGTAGGGATGCCACCTTTATTGACCATCTCTAGACCCACAGCTGATTGAGTCATAAGGGTGGACACTCTTGGGGCTGAGAGGTTTGGTGAGGTTGGGTGAGCAAACGCAGACCCTTTAAAGTAATACTGCGTGGTATCCATCCCATGGGTCCAAAATCTCCAGGTTCAAGGGCATCTTCCTACATCGAAAACATGCATGAGAAACCCAGAAGATGGTACACCGTGTGATCGGGAAAGGTTTCTAAAACGCACCTCATTTCTCATCTCCTTGTGCTGGGGTTGGCCATTACAGCCGCTTTACTAGCAATCTCCCTCCTTGGAGAATCAGCCCCTTTAACCTCCTGTTCCGAACAGGTTGCAATTTGTCCTGAGGATGAACGGGAAGAGGGGGAACCAATGAGAGACTAGGTCTAGGTGTGGGGACAGGCACAGGTCACTCTATTTTCCCATCAGGAAGAAGGATTAACCACAGGCTCAGCCTGCCGCCCGGAAGCAGAAGAGGGCCTGAAGCAATCCTGTGCTTTTGCGGCCAGCTCCCAAAAAAGCGAGTTGAAAAATCGAGCTCAGGGGCACTGCAATTCACAAACCTGCAGAGTTAGAAATGATAACTCTCGTCCACAAATATATTGAGGGAAGGCAACGAAGAGGATTTGAAAGCATAGCAGAATTGCAGGAAACAGATTTCAGGAGGTAGAGTCGAATCGCCTTTAAAGCACAGGAAAGGTGGCAAAACCTCGACAATGATGCCCTTGGCCAAAAAGGGCGTATGCGTTTTTTCCTGAATATATTCAGGAAAAAACGCATACGCCCTTTTTGGCCAACCAAGCAACCTGGAAAGGCAAATCAGCGCTACAAAGAAGTCTCGCTTCCCATCGGTCAAAAGGGCCATGCTGAATAAAGTGTCAAAACCAGAAATGCAGGACAGGCCATGGAGAAACGGGAGCCTTGTTACGCTGATGGGCGGGATGGAAATTGCCAACAGCCACTCTGGAGAAGTGTACGGTGTGTCCTGAAACATCTAAAAAACTCAGCTTAGAGAGCATAGGGCACTTCCACTCATGGGCGTATAAATTGGGAAAACTAAAAATCAGCAAGACACAGGAACCCCAAAGTTTAGGGCTGCTCTGTTGACAAGAACCTCCACTTCGTTACACCTTAAATACCCCAGGAAAGAGAAAAATGGATAAGGAAGTTGTGGTCCTTATGTACAATGGCATATCACTCAGCCATGAAATTAACGTCATAAGGCTAGTAGCAGCATGATGAGAGGATTTAGGTACGACGATTCTAAGTGAAATAAGTCACACAGAAAAAGACACTTATCATAAGATATCACTTAGAGAGGGAATGTAAAAACCGCTACACTTGAACTGAATTACAAAACAGAACAGCGTCACACGTTTAGAAGACACACTATGGCTGCTTAACGGGAAAGGTGAGGTGGGGTGATGCATAACACAAGGGTTTCAAATTAGCTCAGATACTGTTCCATAAACCCAATATGTAACAGACAAGACCTACTCCTTGCTCAGTGAACTGGATTCAACACCCCCTGTTCACCGCCCAAGAATATATCTGACTAGTAAGACTCTTAAAACCAATGTATTGATATCTCTCTGTAAGTGAGTCAAGTGGGTGTAAAGCGGCATAAACACAGCAGTGAAAAGCAGCTAAACCCCATTATAAAAATCAATTACTTTTAAAAACCCGTGAAACAAAGACAGTGAAAGAGAGAGAAATTCATACAGAATTCGTTCAGGGGCTGGGATGCCACATTTATTGACCATCTCTAGACCCACAGCTGATTGAGACATAAGGGTGGACACTCTTCGGGCTGAGAGGTTTGGTGAGGTTGGGTGAGCAAACGCAGACCCTTTAAAGTAATACTGCGTGGTACCCATCCCATGGGTCCAAAATCTCCAGGTTCAAGGGCATCTTCCTACATCGAAAACATGCATGAGAAACCCAGAAGATGGTACACCGTGTGATCGGGAAAGGTTTCTAAAACGCACCTCATTTCTCATCTCCTTGTGCTCGGGCTCGCCATTCCAGCCGCTTTACTAGCAATCTCCCTCCTTGGAGAATGAGCACCTTTAACCTCCTGTTCTGTACAGGTTGCAAATTTGTCCTGAGGATGAACGGGAAGAGGGGGAACCAATGAGAGACTAGGTCTAGGTGTGGGGACAGGCACAGGTCACTCTATTTTCCCATCAGGAAGAAGAATTAACCACAGGCTCAGCCTGCCGCCCGGAACCACAATAGGGCCTGAAGCAATCCTGCGCTTTTGCGGCCAGCTCCCAAGAAAGCGAGTTGAAAAATGGAGCTCAGGGGCACTGCAATTCACAAACCTGCAGAGTTAGAAATGATAACTCTCGTCCACAAATATATTGAGGGAAGGCAACAAAGAGGATTAGAAAGCAAGGCAGAATTGCAGGAAACAGATTTCAGGAGGTAGATTCGAATCGCCTTTAAAGCACAGGAAAAGCAGCAAATCCTCGACCATGATGCCCTTGGCCAAAAAGGGCGTATGCGTTTTTTCCTGAATATATTCAGGAAAAAACGCATACGCCCTTTTTGGCCAACCAAGCAACCTGGAAAGGCAAATCAGCGCTACAAAGAAGTCTCGCTTCCCATCGGTCAAAAGGGCCATGCTGAATAAAGTGTCAAAACCAGAAATGCAGGACAGGCCATGGAGAAACGGGAGCCTTGCTACGCTGATGGGCGGGATGTAAATTGCCAACAGCCACTCTGGAGAAGTGTACGGTGTGTCCTGAAACATCTAAAACACTCAGCTTAGAGAGCATAGGGCACTTCCACTCATGGGCGTATAAATTGGGAAAACTAAAAATCAGCAAGACACAGGCACCCCAAAGTTTAGGACTGCTCTGTTGACAAGAACCTCCACTTCATTACACCTTAAATATCCCAGGAAAGAGAAAAATGGATAAAGAAGTTGTGGTCCTTATGTACAATGGAATATCACTCAGGCATGAAATCCACGTCATAAGGCTAGTAGCAGCATGATGAGAGGATTTAGGTACGACGATTCTAAGTGAAATAAGTCACACAGAAAAAGACACTTATCATAAGATATCACTTAGAGAGGGAATGTAAAAACCGCTACACTTGAACTGAATTACAAAACAGAACAGCGTCACACGTTTAGAAGACACACTATGGCTGCTTAACGGGAAAGGTGAGGTGGTGTGATGCATAAAACAAGGGTTTCAAATTAGCTCAGATACCGTTCCATAAACCCAATATGTAATAGACAAGACCTACTCCTTGCTCAGTGAACTGGACTCAACACCCCCTGTTCACCGCCCAAGAATATTTCTGACTAGTAAGACTCTTAAAACCAATGTATTGATATCCCTCTGTAAGTGAGTCAAGTGGGTGTAAAGCGGCATAAACACAGCAGTGAAAAGCAGCTAAACCCCATTATAAAAATCAATTACTTTTAAAAACCCGTGAAACAAAGACAGTGAAAGAGAGAGAAATTCATACAGAATTCGTTCAGGGGCTGGGATGCCACCTTTATTGACTATCTCTAGACCCACAGCTGATTGAGTCATAAGGGTGGACACTCTTGGGGCTGAGAGGTTTGGTGAGGTTGGGTGAGCAAACGCAGACCCTTTAAAGTAATACTGCGTGGTATCCATCCCATGGGTCCAAAATCTCCAGGTTCAAGGGCATCTTCCTACATCGAAAACATGCATGAGAAACCCAGAAGATGGTACACCGTGTGATCGGGAAAGGTTTCTAAAACGCACCTCATTTCTCATCTCCTTGTGCTCGGGCTCGCCATTCCAGCCGCTTTACTAGCAATCTCCCTCCTTGGAGAATGAGCACCTTTAACCTCCTGTTCTGTACAGGTTGCAAATTTGTCCTGAGGATGAACGGGAAGAGGGGGAACCAATGAGAGACTAGGTCTAGGTGTGGGGACAGGCACAGGTCACTCTATTTTCCCATCAGGAAGAAGAATTAACCACAGGCTCAGCCTGCCGCCCAGAACCACAATAGGGCCTGAAGCAATCCTTCGCTTTTGCGGCCAGCTCCCAAGAAAGCGAGTTGAAAAATGGAGCTCAGGGGCACTGCAATTCACAAACCTGCAGAGTTAGAAATGATAACTCTCGTCCACAAATATATTGAGGGAAGGCAACAAAGAGGATTAGAAAGCAAGGCAGAATTGCAGGAAACAGATTTCAGGAGGTAGATTCGAATCGCCTTTAAAGCACAGGAAAAGCGGCAAAACCTCGACCATGATGCCCTTGGCCAAAAAGGGCGTATGCGTTTTTTCCTGAATATATTCAGGAAAAAACGCATACGCCCTTTTTGGCCAACCAAGCAACCTGGAAAGGCAAATCAGCGCTACAAAGAAGTCTCGCTTCCCATCGGTCAAAAGGGCCATGCTGAATAAAGTGTCAAAACCAGAAATGCAGGACAGGCCATGGAGAAATGGGAGGCTTGCTACGCTGATGGGCGGGATGTAAATTGCCAACAGCCACTCTGGAGAAGTGTACGGTGTGTCCTGAAACATCTAAAACACTCAGCTTAGAGAGCATAGGGCACTTCCACTCATGGGCGTATAAATTGGGAAAACTAAAAATCAGCAAGACACAGGCACCCCAAAGTTTAGGGCTGCTCTGTTGACAAGAACCTCCACTTCATTACACCTTAAATATCCCAGGAAAGAGAAAAATGGATAAAGAAGTTGTGGTCCTTATGTACAATGGAATATCACTCAGGCATGAAATCAACGTCATAAGGCTAGTAGCAGCATGATGAGAGGATTTAGGTACGACGATTCTAAGTGAAATAAGTCACACAGAAAAAGACACTTATCATAAGATATCACTTAGAGAGGGAATGTAAAAACCGCTACACTTGAACTGAATTACAAAACAGAACAGCGTCACACGTTTAGAAGACACACTATGGCTGCTTAACGGGAAAGGTGAGGTGGTGTGATGCATAAAACAAGGGTTTCAAATTAGCTCAGATACCGTTCCATAAACCCAATATGTAATAGACAAGACCTACTCCTTGCTCAGTGAACTGGACTCAACACCCCCTGTTCACCGCCCAAGAATATTTCTGACTAGTAAGACTCTTAAAACCAATGTATTGATATCCCTCTGTAAGTGAGTCAAGTGGGTGTAAAGCGGCATAAACACAGCAGTGAAAAGCAGCTAAACCCCATTATAAAAATCAATTACTTTTAAAAACCCGTGAAACAAAGACAGTGAAAGAGAGAGAAATTCATACAGAATTCGTTCAGGGGTAGGGATGCCACCTTTATTGACCATCTCTAGACCCACAGCTGATTGAGTCATAAGGGTGGACACTCTTGGGGCTGAGAGGTTTGGTGAGGTTGGGTGAGCAAACGCAGACCCTTTAAAGTAATACTGCGTGGTATCCATCCCATGGGTCCAAAATCTCCAGGTTCAAGGGCATCTTCCTACATCGAAAACATGCATGAGAAACCCAGAAGATGGTACACCGTGTGATCGGGAAAGGTTTCTAAAACGCACCTCATTTCTCATCTCCTTGTGCTGGGGTTGGCCATTACAGCCGCTTTACTAGCAATCTCCCTCCTTGGAGAATCAGCCCCTTTAACCTCCTGTTCCGAACAGGTTGCAATTTGTCCTGAGGATGAACGGGAAGAGGGGGAACCAATGAGAGACTAGGTCTAGGTGTGGGGACAGGCACAGGTCACTCTATTTTCCCATCAGGAAGAAGGATTAACCACAGGCTCAGCCTGCCGCCCGGAAGCAGAAGAGGGCCTGAAGCAATCCTGTGCTTTTGCGGCCAGCTCCCAAAAAAGCGAGTTGAAAAATCGAGCTCAGGGGCACTGCAATTCACAAACCTGCAGAGTTAGAAATGATAACTCTCGTCCACAAATATATTGAGGGAAGGCAACGAAGAGGATTTGAAAGCATAGCAGAATTGCAGGAAACAGATTTCAGGAGGTAGAGTCGAATCGCCTTTAAAGCACAGGAAAGGTGGCAAAACCTCGACAATGATGCCCTTGGCCAAAAAGGGCGTATGCGTTTTTTCCTGAATATATTCAGGAAAAAACGCATACGCCCTTTTTGGCCAACCAAGCAACCTGGAAAGGCAAATCAGCGCTACAAAGAAGTCTCGCTTCCCATCGGTCAAAAGGGCCATGCTGAATAAAGTGTCAAAACCAGAAATGCAGGACAGGCCATGGAGAAACGGGAGCCTTGTTACGCTGATGGGCGGGATGGAAATTGCCAACAGCCACTCTGGAGAAGTGTACGGTGTGTCCTGAAACATCTAAAAAACTCAGCTTAGAGAGCATAGGGCACTTCCACTCATGGGCGTATAAATTGGGAAAACTAAAAATCAGCAAGACACAGGAACCCCAAAGTTTAGGGCTGCTCTGTTGACAAGAACCTCCACTTCGTTACACCTTAAATACCCCAGGAAAGAGAAAAATGGATAAGGAAGTTGTGGTCCTTATGTACAATGGCATATCACTCAGCCATGAAATTAACGTCATAAGGCTAGTAGCAGCATGATGAGAGGATTTAGGTACGACGATTCTAAGTGAAATAAGTCACACAGAAAAAGACACTTATCATAAGATATCACTTAGAGAGGGAATGTAAAAACCGCTACACTTGAACTGAATTACAAAACAGAACAGCGTCACACGTTTAGAAGACACACTATGGCTGCTTAACGGGAAAGGTGAGGTGGGGTGATGCATAACACAAGGGTTTCAAATTAGCTCAGATACTGTTCCATAAACCCAATATGTAACAGACAAGACCTACTCCTTGCTCAGTGAACTGGATTCAACACCCCCTGTTCACCGCCCAAGAATATATCTGACTAGTAAGACTCTTAAAACCAATGTATTGATATCTCTCTGTAAGTGAGTCAAGTGGGTGTAAAGCGGCATAAACACAGCAGTGAAAAGCAGCTAAACCCCATTATAAAAATCAATTACTTTTAAAAACCCGTGAAACAAAGACAGTGAAAGAGAGAGAAATTCATACAGAATTCGTTCAGGGGCTGGGATGCCACATTTATTGACCATCTCTAGACCCACAGCTGATTGAGACATAAGGGTGGACACTCTTCGGGCTGAGAGGTTTGGTGAGGTTGGGTGAGCAAACGCAGACCCTTTAAAGTAATACTGCGTGGTACCCATCCCATGGGTCCAAAATCTCCAGGTTCAAGGGCATCTTCCTACATCGAAAACATGCATGAGAAACCCAGAAGATGGTACACCGTGTGATCGGGAAAGGTTTCTAAAACGCACCTCATTTCTCATCTCCTTGTGCTCGGGCTCGCCATTCCAGCCGCTTTACTAGCAATCTCCCTCCTTGGAGAATGAGCACCTTTAACCTCCTGTTCTGTACAGGTTGCAAATTTGTCCTGAGGATGAACGGGAAGAGGGGGAACCAATGAGAGACTAGGTCTAGGTGTGGGGACAGGCACAGGTCACTCTATTTTCCCATCAGGAAGAAGAATTAACCACAGGCTCAGCCTGCCGCCCGGAACCACAATAGGGCCTGAAGCAATCCTGCGCTTTTGCGGCCAGCTCCCAAGAAAGCGAGTTGAAAAATGGAGCTCAGGGGCACTGCAATTCACAAACCTGCAGAGTTAGAAATGATAACTCTCGTCCACAAATATATTGAGGGAAGGCAACAAAGAGGATTAGAAAGCAAGGCAGAATTGCAGGAAACAGATTTCAGGAGGTAGATTCGAATCGCCTTTAAAGCACAGGAAAAGCAGCAAATCCTCGACCATGATGCCCTTGGCCAAAAAGGGCGTATGCGTTTTTTCCTGAATATATTCAGGAAAAAACGCATACGCCCTTTTTGGCCAACCAAGCAACCTGGAAAGGCAAATCAGCGCTACAAAGAAGTCTCGCTTCCCATCGGTCAAAAGGGCCATGCTGAATAAAGTGTCAAAACCAGAAATGCAGGACAGGCCATGGAGAAACGGGAGCCTTGCTACGCTGATGGGCGGGATGTAAATTGCCAACAGCCACTCTGGAGAAGTGTACGGTGTGTCCTGAAACATCTAAAACACTCAGCTTAGAGAGCATAGGGCACTTCCACTCATGGGCGTATAAATTGGGAAAACTAAAAATCAGCAAGACACAGGCACCCCAAAGTTTAGGACTGCTCTGTTGACAAGAACCTCCACTTCATTACACCTTAAATATCCCAGGAAAGAGAAAAATGGATAAAGAAGTTGTGGTCCTTATGTACAATGGAATATCACTCAGGCATGAAATCCACGTCATAAGGCTAGTAGCAGCATGATGAGAGGATTTAGGTACGACGATTCTAAGTGAAATAAGTCACACAGAAAAAGACACTTATCATAAGATATCACTTAGAGAGGGAATGTAAAAACCGCTACACTTGAACTGAATTACAAAACAGAACAGCGTCACACGTTTAGAAGACACACTATGGCTGCTTAACGGGAAAGGTGAGGTGGTGTGATGCATAAAACAAGGGTTTCAAATTAGCTCAGATACCGTTCCATAAACCCAATATGTAATAGACAAGACCTACTCCTTGCTCAGTGAACTGGACTCAACACCCCCTGTTCACCGCCCAAGAATATTTCTGACTAGTAAGACTCTTAAAACCAATGTATTGATATCCCTCTGTAAGTGAGTCAAGTGGGTGTAAAGCGGCATAAACACAGCAGTGAAAAGCAGCTAAACCCCATTATAAAAATCAATTACTTTTAAAAACCCGTGAAACAAAGACAGTGAAAGAGAGAGAAATTCATACAGAATTCGTTCAGGGGCTGGGATGCCACCTTTATTGACTATCTCTAGACCCACAGCTGATTGAGTCATAAGGGTGGACACTCTTGGGGCTGAGAGGTTTGGTGAGGTTGGGTGAGCAAACGCAGACCCTTTAAAGTAATACTGCGTGGTATCCATCCCATGGGTCCAAAATCTCCAGGTTCAAGGGCATCTTCCTACATCGAAAACATGCATGAGAAACCCAGAAGATGGTACACCGTGTGATCGGGAAAGGTTTCTAAAACGCACCTCATTTCTCATCTCCTTGTGCTCGGGCTCGCCATTCCAGCCGCTTTACTAGCAATCTCCCTCCTTGGAGAATGAGCACCTTTAACCTCCTGTTCTGTACAGGTTGCAAATTTGTCCTGAGGATGAACGGGAAGAGGGGGAACCAATGAGAGACTAGGTCTAGGTGTGGGGACAGGCACAGGTCACTCTATTTTCCCATCAGGAAGAAGAATTAACCACAGGCTCAGCCTGCCGCCCAGAACCACAATAGGGCCTGAAGCAATCCTTCGCTTTTGCGGCCAGCTCCCAAGAAAGCGAGTTGAAAAATGGAGCTCAGGGGCACTGCAATTCACAAACCTGCAGAGTTAGAAATGATAACTCTCGTCCACAAATATATTGAGGGAAGGCAACAAAGAGGATTAGAAAGCAAGGCAGAATTGCAGGAAACAGATTTCAGGAGGTAGATTCGAATCGCCTTTAAAGCACAGGAAAAGCGGCAAAACCTCGACCATGATGCCCTTGGCCAAAAAGGGCGTATGCGTTTTTTCCTGAATATATTCAGGAAAAAACGCATACGCCCTTTTTGGCCAACCAAGCAACCTGGAAAGGCAAATCAGCGCTACAAAGAAGTCTCGCTTCCCATCGGTCAAAAGGGCCATGCTGAATAAAGTGTCAAAACCAGAAATGCAGGACAGGCCATGGAGAAATGGGAGGCTTGCTACGCTGATGGGCGGGATGTAAATTGCCAACAGCCACTCTGGAGAAGTGTACGGTGTGTCCTGAAACATCTAAAACACTCAGCTTAGAGAGCATAGGGCACTTCCACTCATGGGCGTATAAATTGGGAAAACTAAAAATCAGCAAGACACAGGCACCCCAAAGTTTAGGGCTGCTCTGTTGACAAGAACCTCCACTTCATTACACCTTAAATATCCCAGGAAAGAGAAAAATGGATAAAGAAGTTGTGGTCCTTATGTACAATGGAATATCACTCAGGCATGAAATCAACGTCATAAGGCTAGTAGCAGCATGATGAGAGGATTTAGGTACGACGATTCTAAGTGAAATAAGTCACACAGAAAAAGACACTTATCATAAGATATCACTTAGAGAGGGAATGTAAAAACCGCTACACTTGAACTGAATTACAAAACAGAACAGCGTCACACGTTTAGAAGACACACTATGGCTGCTTAACGGGAAAGGTGAGGTGGTGTGATGCATAAAACAAGGGTTTCAAATTAGCTCAGATACCGTTCCATAAACCCAATATGTAATAGACAAGACCTACTCCTTGCTCAGTGAACTGGACTCAACACCCCCTGTTCACCGCCCAAGAATATTTCTGACTAGTAAGACTCTTAAAACCAATGTATTGATATCCCTCTGTAAGTGAGTCAAGTGGGTGTAAAGCGGCATAAACACAGCAGTGAAAAGCAGCTAAACCCCATTATAAAAATCAATTACTTTTAAAAACCCGTGAAACAAAGACAGTGAAAGAGAGAGAAATTCATACAGAATTCGTTCAGGGGTAGGGATGCCACCTTTATTGACCATCTCTAGACCCACAGCTGATTGAGTCATAAGGGTGGACACTCTTGGGGCTGAGAGGTTTGGTGAGGTTGGGTGAGCAAACGCAGACCCTTTAAAGTAATACTGCGTGGTATCCATCCCATGGGTCCAAAATCTCCAGGTTCAAGGGCATCTTCCTACATCGAAAACATGCATGAGAAACCCAGAAGATGGTACACCGTGTGATCGGGAAAGGTTTCTAAAACGCACCTCATTTCTCATCTCCTTGTGCTGGGGTTGGCCATTACAGCCGCTTTACTAGCAATCTCCCTCCTTGGAGAATCAGCCCCTTTAACCTTCTGTTCCGTTCAGGTTGCAATTTGTCCTGAGGATAAACGGGAAGAGGGGGAACCAATGAGAGACTTGCTCTAGGTGTTGGGACAGCCACATGTCACTCTATTTTCCCATCAGGAAGAAGGATTAACCACAGGCTCAGCCTGCCGCCCGGAAGCAGAACAGCGCCTGAAGCAATCCTGTGCTTTTGCGGCCAGCTCCCAAAAAAGCGAGTTGAAAAATGGAGCTCAGGGGCACTGCAATTCACAAACCTGCAGAGTTATAAATGGTAACTCTCGTCCACAAATATATTGAGGGAAGGCAACGAAGAGGATTTGAAAGCATAGCAGAATTGCAGGAAACTGATTTCAGGAGGTAGAGTCGAATCGCCTTTAAAGCACAGGAAAAGCGGCAAAACCTCGACAATGATGCCCTTGGCCAAAAAGGGCGTATGCGTTTTTTCCTGAATATATTCAGAAAAAAACGCATACGCCCTTTTTGGCCAACCAAGCAACCTGGAAAGGCAAATCAGCGCTACAAAGAAGTCTCGCTTCCCATCGGTCAAAAGGGCCATGCTGAATAAAGTGTCAAAACCAGAAATGCAGGACAGGCCATGGAGAAACGGGAGCCTTGCTACGCTGATGGGCGGGATGTAAATTGCCAACAGCCACTCTGGAGAAGTGTACGGTGTGTCCTGAAACACCTAAAAAACTCAGCTTAGAGAGCATAGGGCACTTCCACTCATGGGCGTATAAATTGGGAAAACTAAAAATCAGCAAGACACAGGCACCCCAAAGTTTAGGGCTGCTCTGTTGACAAGAACCTCCACTTCATTACACCTTAAATATCCCAGGAAAGAGAAAAATGGATAAAGAAGTTGTGGTCCTTATGTACAATGGAATATCACTCAGGCATGAAATCAACGTCATAAGGCTAGTAGCAGCATGATGAGTGGATTTAGGTACGACGATTCTAAGTGAAATAAGTCACAGAGAAAGACACTTATCGTAAGATATCACTTATAGAGGGAATGTAAAATCCGCTACACTTGAACTGAATTACAAAACAGAACAGCGTCACACGTTTAGAAAACACACTATGGCTGCTTAACGGGAAAGGTGAGGTGGGGTGATGCATAAAACAAGGGTTTCAAATTAGCTCAGATACCGTTCCATAAACCCAATATGTAATAGACAAGACCTACTCCTTGCTCAGTGAACTGGACTCAACACCCCCTGTTCACCGCCCAAGAATATTTCTGACTAGTAAGACTCTTAAAACCAATGTATTGATATCCCTCTGTAAGTGAGTCAAGTGGGTGTAAAGCGGCATAAACACAGCAGTGAAAAGCAGCTAAACCCCATTATAAAAATCAATTACTTTTAAAAACCCGTGAAACAAAGACAGTGAAAGAGAGAGAAATTCATACAGAATTCGTTCAGGGGCTGGGATGCCACCTTTATTGACTATCTCTAGACCCACAGCTGATTGAGTCATAAGGGTGGACACTCTTGGGGCTGAGAGGTTTGGTGAGGTTGGGTGAGCAAACGCAGACCCTTTAAAGTAATACTGCGTGGTACCCATCCCATGGGTCCAAAATCTCCAGGTTCAAGGGCATCTTCCTACATCGAAAACATGCATGAGAAACCCAGAAGACGGTACACCGTGTGATCGGGAAAGGTTTCTAAAACGCTCCTCATTTCTCATCTCCTTGTGCTCGGGCTCGCCATTACAGCCACTTTACTAGCAATCTCCCTCATTGGAGAATCAGCACCTTTAACCTCCTGTTCCGAACAGGTTGCAATTTGTCCTGAGGATGAACGGGAAGAGGGGGAACCAATGAGAGACTAGGTCTAGGTGTGGGGACAGGCACAGGTCACTCTATTTTCCCATCAGGAAGAAGGATTAACCACAGGCTCAGCCTGCCGCCCGGAAGCAGAAGAGGGCCTGAAGCAATCCTGTGCTTTTGTGGCCAGCTCCCAAAAAAGCGAGTTGAAAAATCGAGCTCAGGGGCACTGCAATTCACAAACCTGCAGAGTTAGAAATGATAACTCTCGTCCACAAATATATTGAGGGAAGGCAACGAAGAGGATTTGAAAGCATAGCAGAATTGCAGGAAACAGATTTCAGGAGGTAGAGTCGAATCGCCTTTAAAGCACAGGAAAGGTGGCAAAACCTCGACAATGATGCCCTTGGCCAAAAAGGGCGTATGCGTTTTTTCCTGAATATATTCAGGAAAAAACGCATACGCCCTTTTTGGCCAACCAAGCAACCTGGAAAGGCAAATCAGCGCTACAAAGAAGTCTCGCTTCCCATCGGTCAAAAGGGCCATGCTGAATAAAGTGTCAAAACCAGAAATGCAGGACAGGCCATGGAGAAACGGGAGCCTTGCTACGCTGATGGGCGGGATGGAAATTGCCAACAGCCACTCTGGAGAAGTGTACGGTGTGTCCTGAAACATCTAAAAAACTCAGCTTAGAGAGCATAGGGCACTTCCACTCATGGGCGTATAAATTGGGAAAACTAAAAATCAGCAAGACACAGGAACCCCAAAGTTTAGGGCTGCTCTGTTGACAAGAACCTCCACTTCGTTACACCTTAAATATCCCAGGAAAGAGAAAAATGGATAAGGAAGTTGTGGTCCTTATGTACAATGGCATATCACTCAGCCATGAAATTAACGTCATAAGGCTAGTAGCAGCATGATGAGAGGATTTAGGTACGACGATTCTAAGTGAAATAAGTCACACAGAAAAAGACACTTATCATAAGATATCACTTAGAGAGGGAATGTAAAAACCGCTACACTTGAACTGAATTACAAAACAGAACAGCGTCACACGTTTAGAAGACACACTATGGCTGCTTAACGGGAAAGGTGAGGTGGGGTGATGCATAACACAAGGGTTTCAAATTAGCTCAGATACTGTTCCATAAACCAAATATGTAACAGACAAGACCTACTCCTTGCTCAGTGAACTGGATTCAACACCCCCTGTTCACCGCCCAAGAATATATCTGACTAGTAAGACTCTTAAAACCAATGTATTGATATCTCTCTGTAAGTGAGTCAAGTGGGTGTAAAGCGGCATAAACACAGCAGTGAAAAGCAGCTAAACCCCATTATAAAAATCAATTACTTTTAAAAACCCGTGAAACAAAGACAGTGAAAGAGAGAGAAATTCATACAGAATTCGTTCAGGGGCTGGGATGCCACCTTTATTGACTATCTCTAGACCCACAGCTGATTGAGTCATAAGGGTGGACACTCTTGGGGCTGAGAGGTTTGGTGAGGTTGGGTGAGCAAACGCAGACCCTTTAAAGTAATACTGCGTGGTATCCATCCCATGGGTCCAAAATCTCCAGGTTCAAGGGCATCTTCCTACATCGAAAACATGCATGAGAAACCCAGAAGATGGTACACCGTGTGATCGGGAAAGGTTTCTAAAACGCACCTCATTTCTCATCTCCTTGTGCTCGGGCTCGCCATTCCAGCCGCTTTACTAGCAATCTCCCTCCTTGGAGAATGAGCACCTTTAACCTCCTGTTCTGTACAGGTTGCAAATTTGTCCTGAGGATGAACGGGAAGAGGGGGAACCAATGAGAGACTAGGTCTAGGTGTGGGGACAGGCACAGGTCACTCTATTTTCCCATCAGGAAGAAGAATTAACCACAGGCTCAGCCTGCCGCCCAGAACCACAATAGGGCCTGAAGCAATCCTTCGCTTTTGCGGCCAGCTCCCAAGAAAGCGAGTTGAAAAATGGAGCTCAGGGGCACTGCAATTCACAAACCTGCAGAGTTAGAAATGATAACTCTCGTCCACAAATATATTGAGGGAAGGCAACAAAGAGGATTAGAAAGCAAGGCAGAATTGCAGGAAACAGATTTCAGGAGGTAGATTCGAATCGCCTTTAAAGCACAGGAAAAGCGGCAAAACCTCGACCATGATGCCCTTGGCCAAAAAGGGCGTATTCGTTTTTTCCTGAATATATTCAGGAAAAAACGCATACGCCCTTTTTGGCCAACCAAGCAACCTGGAAAGGCAAATCAGCGCTACAAAGAAGTCTCGCTTCCCATCGGTCAAAAGGGCCATGCTGAATAAAGTGTCAAAACCAGAAATGCAGGACAGGCCATGGAGAAATGGGAGGCTTGCTACGCTGATGGGCGGGATGTAAATTGCCAACAGCCACTCTGGAGAAGTGTACGGTGTGTCCTGAAACATCTAAAACACTCAGCTTAGAGAGCATAGGGCACTTCCACTCATGGGCGTATAAATTGGGAAAACTAAAAATCAGCAAGACACAGGCACCCCAAAGTTTAGGGCTGCTCTGTTGACAAGAACCTCCACTTCATTACACCTTAAATATCCCAGGAAAGAGAAAAATGGATAAAGAAGTTGTGGTCCTTATGTACAATGGAATATCACTCAGGCATGAAATCAACGTCATAAGGCTAGTAGCAGCATGATGAGAGGATTTAGGTACGACGATTCTAAGTGAAATAAGTCACACAGAAAAAGACACTTATCATAAGATATCACTTAGAGAGGGAATGTAAAAACCGCTACACTTGAACTGAATTACAAAACAGAACAGCGTCACACGTTTAGAAGACACACTATGGCTGCTTAACGGGAAAGGTGAGGTGGTGTGATGCATAAAACAAGGGTTTCAAATTAGCTCAGATACCGTTCCATAAACCCAATATGTAATAGACAAGACCTACTCCTTGCTCAGTGAACTGGACTCAACACCCCCTGTTCACCGCCCAAGAATATTTCTTACTAGTAAGACTCTTAAAACCAATGTATTGATATCCCTCTGTAAGTGAGTCAAGTGGGTGTAAAGCGGCATAAACACAGCAGTGAAAAGCAGCTAAACCCCATTATAAAAATCAATTACTTTTAAAAACCCGTGAAACAAAGACAGTGAAAGAGAGAGAAATTCATACAGAATTCGTTCAGGGGTAGGGATGCCACCTTTATTGACCATCTCTAGACCCACAGCTGATTGAGTCATAAGGGTGGACACTCTTGGGGCTGAGAGGTTTGGTGAGGTTGGGTGAGCAAACGCAGACGCTTTAAAGTAATACTGCGTGGTATCCATCCCATGGGTCCAAAATCTCCAGGTTCAAGGGCATCTTCCTACATCGAAAACATGCATGAGAAACCCAGAAGATGGTACACCGTGTGATCGGGAAAGGTTTCTAAAACGCACCTCATTTCTCATCTCCTTGTGCTGGGGTTGGCCATTACAGCCGCTTTACTAGCAATCTCCCTCCTTGGAGAATCAGCCCCTTTAACCTTCTGTTCCGTACAGGTTGCAATTTGTCCTGAGGATAAACGGGAAGAGGGGGAACCAATGAGAGACTTGCTCTAGGTGTTGGGACAGCCACATGTCACTCTATTTTCCCATCAGGAAGAAGGATTAACCACAGGCTCAGCCTGCCGCCCGGAAGCAGAACAGCGCCTGAAGCAATCCTGTGCTTTTGCGGCCAGCTCCCAAAAAAGCGAGTTGAAAAATGGAGCTCAGGGGCACTGCAATTCACAAACCTGCAGAGTTATAAATGGTAACTCTCGTCCACAAATATATTGAGGGAAGGCAACGAAGAGGATTTGAAAGCATAGCAGAATTGCAGGAAACTGATTTCAGGAGGTAGAGTCGAATCGCCTTTAAAGCACAGGAAAAGCGGCAAAACCTCGACAATGATGCCCTTGGCCAAAAAGGGCGTATGCGTTTTTTCCTGAATATATTCAGGAAAAAACGCATACGCCCTTTTTAGCCAAGCAAGCAACCTGGAAAGGCAAATCAGCGCTACAAAGAAGTCTCGCATCCCATCGGTCAAAAGGGCCATGCTGAATAAAGTGTCAAAACCAGAAATGCAGGACAGGCCATGGAGAAACGGGAGCCTTGCTACGCTGATGGGCGGGATGTAAATTGCCAACAGCCACTCTGGAGAAGTGTACGGTGTGTCCTGAAACACCTAAAAAACTCAGCTTAGAGAGCATAGGGCACTTCCACTCATGGGCGTATAAATTGGGAAAACTAAAAATCAGCAAGACACAGGCACCCCAAAGTTTAGGGCTGCTCTGTTGACAAGAACCTCCACTTCATTACACCTTAAATATCCCAGGAAAGAGAAAAATGGATAAAGAAGTTGTGGTCCTTATGTACAATGGAATATCACTCAGGCATGAAATCAACGTCATAAGGCTAGTAGCAGCATGATGAGTGGATTTAGGTACGACGATTCTAAGTGAAATAAGTCACAGAGAAAGACACTTATCGTAAGATATCACTTATAGAGGGAATGTAAAATCCGCTACACTTGAACTGAACTACAAAACAGAACAGCGTCACACGTTTAGAAAACACACTATGGCTGCTTAACGGGAAAGGTGAGGTGGGGTGATGCATAAAACAAGGGTTTCAAATTAGCTCAGATACCGTTCCATAAACCCAATATGTAATAGACAAGACCTACTCCTTGCTCAGTGAACTGGACTCAACACCCCCTGTTCACCGCCCAAGAATATTTCTGACTAGTAAGACTCTTAAAACCAATGTATTGATATCCCTCTGTAAGTGAGTCAAGTGGGTGTAAAGCGGCATAAACACAGCAGTGAAAAGCAGCTAAACCCCATTATAAAAATCAATTACTTTTAAAAACCCGTGAAACAAAGACAGTGAAAGAGAGAGAAATTCATACAGAATTCGTTCAGGGGCTGGGATGCCACCTTTATTGACTATCTCTAGACCCACAGCTGATTGAGTCATAAGGGTGGACACTCTTGGGGCTGAGAGGTTTGGTGAGGTTGGGTGAGCAAACGCAGACCCTTTAAAGTAATACTGCGTGGTATCCATCCCATGGGTCCAAAATCTCCAGGTTCAAGGGCATCTTCCTACATCGAAAACATGCATGAGAAACCCAGAAGATGGTACACCGTGTGATCGGGAAAGGTTTCTAAAACGCACCTCATTTCTCATCTCCTTGTGCTCGGGCTCGCCATTCCAGCCGCTTTACTAGCAATCTCCCTCCTTGGAGAATGAGCACCTTTAACCTCCTGTTCTGTACAGGTTACAAATTTGTCCTGAGGATGAACGGGAAGAGGGGGAACCAATGAGAGACTAGGTCTAGGTGTGGGGACAGGCACAGGTCACTCTATTTTCCCATCAGGAAGAAGAATTAACCACAGGCTCAGCCTGCCGCCCGGAACCACAATAGGGCCTGAAGCAATCCTGCGCTTTTGCGGCCAGCTCCCAAGAAAGCGAGTTGAAAAATGGAGCTCAGGGGCACTGCAATTCACAAACCTGCAGAGTTAGAAATGATAACTCTCGTCCACAAATATATTGAGGGAAGGCAACAAAGAGGATTAGAAAGCAAGGCAGAATTGCAGGAAACAGATTTCAGGAGGTAGATTCGAATCGCCTTTAAAGCACAGGAAAAGCAGCAAATCCTCGACCATGATGCCCTTGGCCAAAAAGGGCGTATGCGTTTTTTCCTGAATATATTCAGGAAAAAACGCATACGCCCTTTTTGGCCAACCAAGCAACCTGGAAAGGCAAATCAGCGCTACAAAGAAGTCTCGCTTCCCATCGGTCAAAAGGGCCATGCTGAATAAAGTGTCAAAACCAGAAATGCAGGACAGGCCATGGAGAAACGGGAGCCTTGCTACGCTGATGGGCGGGATGTAAATTGCCAACAGCCACTCTGGAGAAGTGTACGGTGTGTCCTGAAACATCTAAAACACTCAGCTTAGAGAGCATAGGGCACTTCCACTCATGGGCATATAAATTGGGAAAACTAAAAATCAGCAAGACACAGGCACCCCAAAGTTTAGGACTGCTCTGTTGACAAGAACCTCCACTTCATTACACCTTAAATATCCCAGGAAAGAGAAAAATGGATAAAGAAGTTGTGGTCCTTATGTACAATGGAATATCACTCAGGCATGAAATCAACGTCATAAGGCTAGTAGCAGCATGATGAGAGGATTTAGGTACGACGATTCTAAGTGAAATAAGTCACACAGAAAAAGACACTTATCATAAGATATCACTTAGAGAGGGAATGTAAAAACCGCTACACTTGAACTGAATTACAAAACAGAACAGCGTCACACGTTTAGAAGACACACTATGGCTGCTTAACGGGAAAGGTGAGGTGGTGTGATGCATAAAACAAGGGTTTCAAATTAGCTCAGATACCGTTCCATAAACCCAATATGTAATAGACAAGACCTACTCCTTGCTCAGTGAACTGGACTCAACACCCCCTGTTCACCGCCCAAGAATATTTCTGACTAGTAAGACTCTTAAAACCAATGTATTGATATCCCTCTGTAAGTGAGTCAAGTGGGTGTAAAGCGGCATAAACACAGCAGTGAAAAGCAGCTAAACCCCATTATAAAAATCAATTACTTTTAAAAACCCGTGAAACAAAGACAGTGAAAGAGAGAGAAATTCATACAGAATTCGTTCAGGGGTAGGGATGCCACCTTTATTGACCATCTCTAGACCCACAGCTGATTGAGTCATAAGGGTGGACACTCTTGGGGCTGAGAGGTTTGGTGAGGTTGGGTGAGCAAACGCAGACCCTTTAAAGTAATACTGCGTGGTATCCATCCCATGGGTCCAAAATCTCCAGGTTCAAGGGCATCTTCCTACATCGAAAACATGCATGAGAAACCCAGAAGATGGTACACCGTGTGATCGGGAAAGGTTTCTAAAACGCACCTCATTTCTCATCTCCTTGTGCTGGGGTTGGCCATTACAGCCGCTTTACTAGCAATCTCCCTCCTTGGAGAATCAGCCCCTTTAACCTTCTGTTCCGTTCAGGTTGCAATTTGTCCTGAGGATAAACGGGAAGAGGGGGAACCAATGAGAGACTTGCTCTAGGTGTTGGGACAGCCACATGTCACTCTATTTTCCCATCAGGAAGAAGGATTAACCACAGGCTCAGCCTGCCGCCCGGAAGCAGAACAGCGCCTGAAGCAATCCTGTGCTTTTGCGGCCAGCTCCCAAAAAAGCGAGTTGAAAAATGGAGCTCAGGGGCACTGCAATTCACAAACCTGCAGAGTTATAAATGGTAACTCTCGTCCACAAATATATTGAGGGAAGGCAACGAAGAGGATTTGAAAGCATAGCAGAATTGCAGGAAACTGATTTCAGGAGGTAGAGTCGAATCGCCTTTAAAGCACAGGAAAAGCGGCAAAACCTCGACAATGATGCCCTTGGCCAAAAAGGGCGTATGCGTTTTTTCCTGAATATATTCAGGAAAAAACGCATACGCCCTTTTTGGCCAAGCAAGCAACCTGGAAAGGCAAATCAGCGCTACAAAGAAGTCTCGCTTCCCATCGGTCAAAAGGGCCATGCTGAATAAAGTGTCAAAACCAGAAATGCAGGACAGGCCATGGAGAAACGGGAGCCTTGCTACGCTGATGGGCGGGATGTAAATTGCCAACAGCCACTCTGGAGAAGTGTACGGTGTGTCCTGAAACACCTAAAAAACTCAGCTTAGAGAGCATAGGGCACTTCCACTCATGGGCGTATAAATTGGGAAAACTAAAAATCAGCAAGACACAGGCACCCCAAAGTTTAGGGCTGCTCTGTTGACAAGAACCTCCACTTCATTACACCTTAAATATCCCAGGAAAGAGAAAAATGGATAAAGAAGTTGTGGTCCTTATGTACAATGGAATATCACTCAGGCATGAAATCAACGTCATAAGGCTAGTAGCAGCATGATGAGTGGATTTAGGTACGACGATTCTAAGTGAAATAAGTCACAGAGAAAGACACTTATCGTAAGATATCACTTATAGAGGGAATGTAAAATCCGCTACACTTGAACTGAATTACAAAACAGAACAGCGTCACACGTTTAGAAAACACACTATGGCTGCTTAACGGGAAAGGTGAGGTGGGGTGATGCATAAAACAAGGGTTTCAAATTAGCTCAGATACCGTTCCATAAACCCAATATGTAATAGACAAGACCTACTCCTTGCTCAGGGAACTGGACTCAACACCCCCTGTTCACCGCCCAAGAATATTTCTGACTAGTAAGACTCTTAAAACCAATGTATTGATATCCCTCTGTAAGTGAGTCAAGTGGGTGTAAAGCGGCATAAACACAGCAGTGAAAAGCAGCTAAACCCCATTATAAAAATCAATTACTTTTAAAAACCCGTGAAACAAAGACAGTGAAAGAGAGAGAAATTCATACAGAATTCGTTCAGGGGCTGGGATGCCACCTTTATTGACTATCTCTAGACCCACAGCTGATTGAGTCATAAGGGTGGACACTCTTGGGGCTGAGAGGTTTGGTGAGGTTGGGTGAGCAAACGCAGACCCTTTAAAGTAATACTGCGTGGTACCCATCCCATGGGTCCAAAATCTCCAGGTTCAAGGGCATCTTCCTACATCGAAAACATGCATGAGAAACCCAGAAGACGGTACACCGTGTGATCGGGAAAGGTTTCTAAAACGCTCCTCATTTCTCATCTCCTTGTGCTCGGGCTCGCCATTACAGCCACTTTACTAGCAATCTCCCTCATTGGAGAATCAGCACCTTTAACCTCCTGTTCCGAACAGGTTGCAATTTGTCCTGAGGATGAACGGGAAGAGGGGGAACCAATGAGAGACTAGGTCTAGGTGTGGGGACAGGCACAGGTCACTCTATTTTCCCATCAGGAAGAAGGATTAACCACAGGCTCAGCCTGCCACCCGGAAGCAGAAGAGGGCCTGAAGCAATCCTGTGCTTTTGCGGCCAGCTCCCAAAAAAGCGAGTTGAAAAATCGAGCTCAGGGGCACTGCAATTCACAAACCTGCAGAGTTAGAAATGATAACTCTCGTCCACAAATATATTGAGGGAAGGCAACGAAGAGGATTTGAAAGCATAGCAGAATTGCAGGAAACAGATTTCAGGAGGTAGAGTCGAATCGCCTTTAAAGCACAGGAAAGGTGGCAAAACCTCGACAATGATGCCCTTGGCCAAAAAGGGCGTATGCGTTTTTTCCTGAATATATTCAGGAAAAAACGCATACGCCCTTTTTGGCCAACCAAGCAACCTGGAAAGGCAAATCAGCGCTACAAAGAAGTCTCGCTTCCCATCGGTCAAAAGGGCCATGCTGAATAAAGTGTCAAAACCAGAAATGCAGGACAGGCCATGGAGAAACGGGAGCCTTGCTACGCTGATGGGCGGGATGGAAATTGCCAACAGCCACTCTGGAGAAGTGTACGGTGTGTCCTGAAACATCTAAAAAACTCAGCTTAGAGAGCATAGGGCACTTCCACTCATGGGCGTATAAATTGGGAAAACTAAAAATCAGCAAGACACAGGAACCCCAAAGTTTAGGGCTGCTCTGTTGACAAGAACCTCCACTTCGTTACACCTTAAATATCCCAGGAAAGAGAAAAATGGATAAGGAAGTTGTGGTCCTTATGTACAATGGCATATCACTCAGCCATGAAATTAACGTCATAAGGCTAGTAGCAGCATGATGAGAGGATTTAGGTACGACGATTCTAAGTGAAATAAGTCACACAGAAAAAGACACTTATCATAAGATATCACTTAGAGAGGGAATGTAAAAACCGCTACACTTGAACTGAATTACAAAACAGAACAGCGTCACACGTTTAGAAGACACACTATGGCTGCTTAACGGGAAAGGTGAGGTGGGGTGATGCATAACACAAGGGTTTCAAATTAGCTCAGATACTGTTCCATAAACCCAATATGTAACAGACAAGACCTACTCCTTGCTCAGTGAACTGGATTCAACACCCCCTGTTCACCGCCCAAGAATATATCTGACTAGTAAGACTCTTAAAACCAATGTATTGATATCTCTCTGTAAGTGAGTCAAGTGGGTGTAAAGCGGCATAAACACAGCAGTGAAAAGCAGCTAAACCCCATTATAAAAATCAATTACTTTTAAAAACCCGTGAAACAAAGACAGTGAAAGAGAGAGAAATTCATACAGAATTCGTTCAGGGGCTGGGATGCCACATTTATTGACCATCTCTAGACCCACAGCTGATTGAGACATAAGGGTGGACACTCTTCGGGCTGAGAGGTTTGGTGAGGTTGGGTGAGCAAACGCAGACCCTTTAAAGTAATACTGCGTGGTACCCATCCCATGGGTCCAAAATCTCCAGGTTCAAGGGCATCTTCCTACATCGAAAACATGCATGAGAAACCCAGAAGATGGTACACCGTGTGATCGGGAAAGGTTTCTAAAACGCACCTCATTTCTCATCTCCTTGTGCTCGGGCTCGCCATTCCAGCCGCTTTACTAGCAATCTCCCTCCTTGGAGAATGAGCACCTTTAACCTCCTGTTCTGTACAGGTTGCAAATTTGTCCTGAGGATGAACGGGAAGAGGGGGAACCAATGAGAGACTAGGTCTAGGTGTGGGGACAGGCACAGGTCACTCTATTTTCCCATCAGGAAGAAGAATTAACCACAGGCTCAGCCTGCTGCCCGGAACCACAATAGGGCCTGAAGCAATCCTGCGCTTTTGCGGCCAGCTCCCAAGAAAGCGAGTTGAAAAATGGAGCTCAGGGGCACTGCAATTCACAAACCTGCAGAGTTAGAAATGATAACTCTCGTCCACAAATATATTGAGGGAAGGCAACAAAGAGGATTAGAAAGCAAGGCAGAATTGCAGGAAACAGATTTCAGGAGGTAGATTCGAATCGCCTTTAAAGCACAGGAAAAGCAGCAAATCCTCGACCATGATGCCCTTGGCCAAAAAGGGCGTATGCGTTTTTTCCTGAATATATTCAGGAAAAAACGCATACGCCCTTTTTGGCCAACCAAGCAACCTGGAAAGGCAAATCAGCGCTACAAAGAAGTCTCGCTTCCCATCGGTCAAAAGGGCCATGCTGAATAAAGTGTCAAAACCAGAAATGCAGGACAGGCCATGGAGAAACGGGAGCCTTGCTACGCTGATGGGCGGGATGGAAATTGCCAACAGCCACTCTGGAGAAGTGTACGGTGTGTCCTGAAACATCTAAAACACTCAGCTTAGAGAGCATAGGGCACTTCCACTCATGGGCATATAAATTGGGAAAACTAAAAATCAGCAAGACACAGGCACCCCAAAGTTTAGGACTGCTCTGTTGACAAGAACCTCCACTTCATTACACCTTAAATATCCCAGGAAAGAGAAAAATGGATAAAGAAGTTGTGGTCCTTATGTACAATGGAATATCACTCAGGCATGAAATCAACGTCATAAGGCTAGTAGCAGCATGATGAGAGGATTTAGGTACGACGATTCTAAGTGAAATAAGTCACACAGAAAAAGACACTTATCATAAGATATCACTTAGAGAGGGAATGTAAAAACCGCTACACTTGAACTGAATTACAAAACAGAACAGCGTCACACGTTTAGAAGACACACTATGGCTGCTTAACGGGAAAGGTGAGGTGGTGTGATGCATAAAACAAGGGTTTCAAATTAGCTCAGATACCGTTCCATAAACCCAATATGTAATAGACAAGACCTACTCCTTGCTCAGTGAACTGGACTCAACACCCCCTGTTCACCGCCCAAGAATATTTCTGACTAGTAAGACTCTTAAAACCAATGTATTGATATCCCTCTGTAAGTGAGTCAAGTGGGTGTAAAGCGGCATAAACACAGCAGTGAAAAGCAGCTAAACCCCATTATAAAAATCAATTACTTTTAAAAACCCGTGAAACAAAGACAGTGAAAGAGAGAGAAATTCATACAGAATTCGTTCAGGGGCTGGGATGCCACCTTTATTGACTATCTCTAGACCCACAGCTGATTGAGTCATAAGGGTGGACACTCTTGGGGCTGAGAGGTTTGGTGAGGTTGGGTGAGCAAACGCAGACCCTTTAAAGTAATACTGCGTGGTATCCATCCCATGGGTCCAAAATCTCCAGGTTCAAGGGCATCTTCCTACATCGAAAACATGCATGAGAAACCCAGAAGATGGTACACCGTGTGATCGGGAAAGGTTTCTAAAACGCACCTCATTTCTCATCTCCTTGTGCTCGGGCTCGCCATTCCAGCCGCTTTACTAGCAATCTCCCTCCTTGGAGAATGAGCACCTTTAACCTCCTGTTCTGTACAGGTTGCAAATTTGTCCTGAGGATGAACGGGAAGAGGGGGAACCAATGAGAGACTAGGTCTAGGTGTGGGGACAGGCACAGGTCACTCTATTTTCCCATCAGGAAGAAGAATTAACCACAGGCTCAGCCTGCCGCCCAGAACCACAATAGGGCCTGAAGCAATCCTTCGCTTTTGCGGCCAGCTCCCAAGAAAGCGAGTTGAAAAATGGAGCTCAGGGGCACTGCAATTCACAAACCTGCAGAGTTAGAAATGATAACTCTCGTCCACAAATATATTGAGGGAAGGCAACAAAGAGGATTAGAAAGCAAGGCAGAATTGCAGGAAACAGATTTCAGGAGGTAGATTCGAATCGCCTTTAAAGCACAGGAAAAGCGGCAAAACCTCGACCATGATGCCCTTGGCCAAAAAGGGCGTATGCGTTTTTTCCTGAATATATTCAGGAAAAAACGCATACGCCCTTTTTGGCCAACCAAGCAACCTGGAAAGGCAAATCAGCGCTACAAAGAAGTCTCGCTTCCCATCGGTCAAAAGGGCCATGCTGAATAAAGTGTCAAAACCAGAAATGCAGGACAGGCCATGGAGAAATGGGAGGCTTGCTACGCTGATGGGCGGGATGTAAATTGCCAACAGCCACTCTGGAGAAGTGTACGGTGTGTCCTGAAACATCTAAAACACTCAGCTTAGAGAGCATAGGGCACTTCCACTCATGGGCGTATAAATTGGGAAAACTAAAAATCAGCAAGACACAGGCACCCCAAAGTTTAGGGCTGCTCTGTTGACAAGAACCTCCACTTCATTACACCTTAAATATCCCAGGAAAGAGAAAAATGGATAAAGAAGTTGTGGTCCTTATGTACAATGGAATATCACTCAGGCATGAAATCAACGTCATAAGGCTAGTAGCAGCATGATGAGAGGATTTAGGTACGACGATTCTAAGTGAAATAAGTCACACAGAAAAAGACACTTATCATAAGATATCACTTAGAGAGGGAATGTAAAAACCGCTACACTTGAACTGAATTACAAAACAGAACAGCGTCACACGTTTAGAAGACACACTATGGCTGCTTAACGGGAAAGGTGAGGTGGTGTGATGCATAAAACAACGGTTTCAAATTAGCTCAGATACCGTTCCATAAACCCAATATGTAATAGACAAGACCTACTCCTTGCTCAGTGAACTGGACTCAACACCCCCTGTTCACCGCCCAAGAATATTTCTGACTAGTAAGACTCTTAAAACCAATGTATTGATATCCCTCTGTAAGTGAGTCAAGTGGGTGTAAAGCGGCATAAACACAGCAGTGAAAAGCAGCTAAACCCCATTATAAAAATCAATTACTTTTAAAAACCCGTGAAACAAAGACAGTGAAAGAGAGAGAAATTCATACAGAATTCGTTCAGGGGCTGGGATGCCACCTTTATTGACTATCTCTAGACCCACAGCTGATTGAGTCATAAGGGTGGACACTCTTGGGGCTGAGAGGTTTGGTGAGGTTGGGTGAGCAAACGCAGACCCTTTAAAGTAATACTGCGTGGTATCCATCCCATGGGTCCAAAATCTCCAGGTTCAAGGGCATCTTCCTACATCGAAAACATGCATGAGAAACCCAGAAGATGGTACACCGTGTGATCGGGAAAGGTTTCTAAAACGCACCTCATTTCTCATCTCCTTGTGCTCGGGCTCGCCATTACAGCCACTTTACTAGCAATCTCCCTCCTTGGAGAATCAGCACCTTTAACCTCCTGTTCCGAACAGGTTGCAATTTGTCCTGAGGATGAACGGGAAGAGGGGGAACCAATGAGAGACTAGGTCTAGGTGTGGGGACAGGCACAGGTCACTCTATTTTCCCATCAGGAAGAAGGATTAACCACAGGCTCAGCCTGCCGCCCGGAAGCAGAACAGCGCCTGAAGCAATCCTGTGCTTTTGCGGCCAGCTCCCAAAAAAGCGAGTTGAAAAATGGAGCTCAGGGGCACTGCAATTCACAAACCTGCAGAGTTATAAATGGTAACTCTCGTCCACAAATATATTGAGGGAAGGCAACGAAGAGGATTTGAAAGCATAGCAGAATTGCAGGAAACTGATTTCAGGAGGTAGAGTCGAATCGCCTTTAAAGCACAGGAAAAGCGGCAAAACCTCGACAATGATGCCCTTGGCCAAAAAGGGCGTATGCGTTTTTTCCTGAATATATTCAGGAAAAAACGCATACGCCCTTTTTGGCCAAGCAAGCAACCTGGAAAGGCAAATCAGCGCTACAAAGAAGTCTCGCTTCCCATCGGTCAAAAGGGCCATGCTGAATAAAGTGTCAAAACCAGAAATGCAGGACAGGCCATGGAGAAACGGGAGCCTTGCTACGCTGATGGGCGGGATGTAAATTGCCAACAGCCACTCTGGAGAAGTGTACGGTGTGTCCTGAAACACCTAAAAAACTCAGCTTAGAGAGCATAGGGCACTTCCACTCATGGGCGTATAAATTGGGAAAACTAAAAATCAGCAAGACACAGGCACCCCAAAGTTTAGGGCTGCTCTGTTGACAAGAACCTCCACTTCATTACACCTTAAATATCCCAGGAAAGAGAAAAATGGATAAAGAAGTTGTGGTCCTTATGTACAATGGAATATCACTCAGGCATGAAATCAACGTCATAAGGCTAGTAGCAGCATGATGAGTGGATTTAGGTACGACGATTCTAAGTGAAATAAGTCACAGAGAAAGACACTTATCGTAAGATATCACTTATAGAGGGAATGTAAAATCCGCTACACTTGAACTGAATTACAAAACAGAACAGCGTCACACGTTTAGAAAACACACTATGGCTGCTTAACGGGAAAGGTGAGGTGGGGTGATGCATAAAACAAGGGTTTCAAATTAGCTCAGATACCGTTCCATAAACCCAATATGTAATAGACAAGACCTACTCCTTGCTCAGTGAACTGGACTCAACACCCCCTGTTCACCGCCCAAGAATATTTCTGACTAGTAAGACTCTTAAAACCAATGTATTGATATCCCTCTGTAAGTGAGTCAAGTGGGTGTAAAGCGGCATAAACACAGCAGTGAAAAGCAGCTAAACCCCATTATAAAAATCAATTACTTTTAAAAACCCGTGAAACAAAGACAGTGAAAGAGAGAGAAATTCATACAGAATTCGTTCAGGGGCTGGGATGCCACCTTTATTGACTATCTCTAGACCCACAGCTGATTGAGTCATAAGGGTGGACACTCTTGGGGCTGAGAGGTTTGGTGAGGTTGGGTGAGCAAACGCAGACCCTTTAAAGTAATACTGCGTGGTACCCATCCCATGGGTCCAAAATCTCCAGGTTCAAGGGCATCTTCCTACATCGAAAACATGCATGAGAAACCCAGAAGACGGTACACCGTGTGATCGGGAAAGGTTTCTAAAACGCTCCTCATTTCTCATCTCCTTGTGCTCGGGCTCGCCATTACAGCCACTTTACTAGCAATCTCCCTCATTGGAGAATCAGCACCTTTAACCTCCTGTTCCGAACAGGTTGCAATTTGTCCTGAGGATGAACGGGAAGAGGGGGAACCAATGAGAGACTAGGTCTAGGTGTGGGGACAGGCACAGGTCACTCTATTTTCCCATCAGGAAGAAGGATTAACCACAGGCTCAGCCTGCCACCCGGAAGCAGAAGAGGGCCTGAAGCAATCCTGTGCTTTTGCGGCCAGCTCCCAAAAAAGCGAGTTGAAAAATCGAGCTCAGGGGCACTGCAATTCACAAACCTGCAGAGTTAGAAATGATAACTCTCGTCCACAAATATATTGAGGGAAGGCAACGAAGAGGATTTGAAAGCATAGCAGAATTGCAGGAAACAGATTTCAGGAGGTAGAGTCGAATCGCCTTTAAAGCACAGGAAAGGTGGCAAAACCTCGACAATGATGCCCTTGGCCAAAAAGGGCGTATGCGTTTTTTCCTGAATATATTCAGGAAAAAACGCATACGCCCTTTTTGGCCAACCAAGCAACCTGGAAAGGCAAATCAGCGCTACAAAGAAGTCTCGCTTCCCATCGGTCAAAAGGGCCATGCTGAATAAAGTGTCAAAACCAGAAATGCAGGACAGGCCATGGAGAAACGGGAGCCTTGCTACGCTGATGGGCGGGATGGAAATTGCCAACAGCCACTCTGGAGAAGTGTACGGTGTGTCCTGAAACATCTAAAAAACTCAGCTTAGAGAGCATAGGGCACTTCCACTCATGGGCGTATAAATTGGGAAAACTAAAAATCAGCAAGACACAGGAACCCCAAAGTTTAGGGCTGCTCTGTTGACAAGAACCTCCACTTCGTTACACCTTAAATATCCCAGGAAAGAGAAAAATGGATAAGGAAGTTGTGGTCCTTATGTACAATGGCATATCACTCAGCCATGAAATTAACGTCATAAGGCTAGTAGCAGCATGATGAGAGGATTTAGGTACGACGATTCTAAGTGAAATAAGTCACACAGAAAAAGACACTTATCATAAGATATCACTTAGAGAGGGAATGTAAAAACCGCTACACTTGAACTGAATTACAAAACAGAACAGCGTCACACGTTTAGAAGACACACTATGGCTGCTTAACGGGAAAGGTGAGGTGGGGTGATGCATAACACAAGGGTTTCAAATTAGCTCAGATACTGTTCCATAAACCCAATATGTAACAGACAAGACCTACTCCTTGCTCAGTGAACTGGATTCAACACCCCCTGTTCACCGCCCAAGAATATATCTGACTAGTAAGACTCTTAAAACCAATGTATTGATATCTCTCTGTAAGTGAGTCAAGTGGGTGTAAAGCGGCATAAACACAGCAGTGAAAAGCAGCTAAACCCCATTATAAAAATCAATTACTTTTAAAAACCCGTGAAACAAAGACAGTGAAAGAGAGAGAAATTCATACAGAATTCGTTCAGGGGCTGGGATGCCACATTTATTGACCATCTCTAGACCCACAGCTGATTGAGACATAAGGGTGGACACTCTTCGGGCTGAGAGGTTTGGTGAGGTTGGGTGAGCAAACGCAGACCCTTTAAAGTAATACTGCGTGGTACCCATCCCATGGGTCCAAAATCTCCAGGTTCAAGGGCATCTTCCTACATCGAAAACATGCATGAGAAACCCAGAAGATGGTACACCGTGTGATCGGGAAAGGTTTCTAAAACGCACCTCATTTCTCATCTCCTTGTGCTCGGGCTCGCCATTCCAGCCGCTTTACTAGCAATCTCCCTCCTTGGAGAATGAGCACCTTTAACCTCCTGTTCTGTACAGGTTGCAAATTTGTCCTGAGGATGAACGGGAAGAGGGGGAACCAATGAGAGACTAGGTCTAGGTGTGGGGACAGGCACAGGTCACTCTATTTTCCCATCAGGAAGAAGAATTAACCACAGGCTCAGCCTGCTGCCCGGAACCACAATAGGGCCTGAAGCAATCCTGCGCTTTTGCGGCCAGCTCCCAAGAAAGCGAGTTGAAAAATGGAGCTCAGGGGCACTGCAATTCACAAACCTGCAGAGTTAGAAATGATAACTCTCGTCCACAAATATATTGAGGGAAGGCAACAAAGAGGATTAGAAAGCAAGGCAGAATTGCAGGAAACAGATTTCAGGAGGTAGATTCGAATCGCCTTTAAAGCACAGGAAAAGCAGCAAATCCTCGACCATGATGCCCTTGGCCAAAAAGGGCGTATGCGTTTTTTCCTGAATATATTCAGGAAAAAACGCATACGCCCTTTTTGGCCAACCAAGCAACCTGGAAAGGCAAATCAGCGCTACAAAGAAGTCTCGCTTCCCATCGGTCAAAAGGGCCATGCTGAATAAAGTGTCAAAACCAGAAATGCAGGACAGGCCATGGAGAAACGGGAGCCTTGCTACGCTGATGGGCGGGATGGAAATTGCCAACAGCCACTCTGGAGAAGTGTACGGTGTGTCCTGAAACATCTAAAACACTCAGCTTAGAGAGCATAGGGCACTTCCACTCATGGGCATATAAATTGGGAAAACTAAAAATCAGCAAGACACAGGCACCCCAAAGTTTAGGACTGCTCTGTTGACAAGAACCTCCACTTCATTACACCTTAAATATCCCAGGAAAGAGAAAAATGGATAAAGAAGTTGTGGTCCTTATGTACAATGGAATATCACTCAGGCATGAAATCAACGTCATAAGGCTAGTAGCAGCATGATGAGAGGATTTAGGTACGACGATTCTAAGTGAAATAAGTCACACAGAAAAAGACACTTATCATAAGATATCACTTAGAGAGGGAATGTAAAAACCGCTACACTTGAACTGAATTACAAAACAGAACAGCGTCACACGTTTAGAAGACACACTATGGCTGCTTAACGGGAAAGGTGAGGTGGTGTGATGCATAAAACAAGGGTTTCAAATTAGCTCAGATACCGTTCCATAAACCCAATATGTAATAGACAAGACCTACTCCTTGCTCAGTGAACTGGACTCAACACCCCCTGTTCACCGCCCAAGAATATTTCTGACTAGTAAGACTCTTAAAACCAATGTATTGATATCCCTCTGTAAGTGAGTCAAGTGGGTGTAAAGCGGCATAAACACAGCAGTGAAAAGCAGCTAAACCCCATTATAAAAATCAATTACTTTTAAAAACCCGTGAAACAAAGACAGTGAAAGAGAGAGAAATTCATACAGAATTCGTTCAGGGGCTGGGATGCCACCTTTATTGACTATCTCTAGACCCACAGCTGATTGAGTCATAAGGGTGGACACTCTTGGGGCTGAGAGGTTTGGTGAGGTTGGGTGAGCAAACGCAGACCCTTTAAAGTAATACTGCGTGGTATCCATCCCATGGGTCCAAAATCTCCAGGTTCAAGGGCATCTTCCTACATCGAAAACATGCATGAGAAACCCAGAAGATGGTACACCGTGTGATCGGGAAAGGTTTCTAAAACGCACCTCATTTCTCATCTCCTTGTGCTCGGGCTCGCCATTCCAGCCGCTTTACTAGCAATCTCCCTCCTTGGAGAATGAGCACCTTTAACCTCCTGTTCTGTACAGGTTGCAAATTTGTCCTGAGGATGAACGGGAAGAGGGGGAACCAATGAGAGACTAGGTCTAGGTGTGGGGACAGGCACAGGTCACTCTATTTTCCCATCAGGAAGAAGAATTAACCACAGGCTCAGCCTGCCGCCCAGAACCACAATAGGGCCTGAAGCAATCCTTCGCTTTTGCGGCCAGCTCCCAAGAAAGCGAGTTGAAAAATGGAGCTCAGGGGCACTGCAATTCACAAACCTGCAGAGTTAGAAATGATAACTCTCGTCCACAAATATATTGAGGGAAGGCAACAAAGAGGATTAGAAAGCAAGGCAGAATTGCAGGAAACAGATTTCAGGAGGTAGATTCGAATCGCCTTTAAAGCACAGGAAAAGCGGCAAAACCTCGACCATGATGCCCTTGGCCAAAAAGGGCGTATGCGTTTTTTCCTGAATATATTCAGGAAAAAACGCATACGCCCTTTTTGGCCAACCAAGCAACCTGGAAAGGCAAATCAGCGCTACAAAGAAGTCTCGCTTCCCATCGGTCAAAAGGGCCATGCTGAATAAAGTGTCAAAACCAGAAATGCAGGACAGGCCATGGAGAAATGGGAGGCTTGCTACGCTGATGGGCGGGATGTAAATTGCCAACAGCCACTCTGGAGAAGTGTACGGTGTGTCCTGAAACATCTAAAACACTCAGCTTAGAGAGCATAGGGCACTTCCACTCATGGGCGTATAAATTGGGAAAACTAAAAATCAGCAAGACACAGGCACCCCAAAGTTTAGGGCTGCTCTGTTGACAAGAACCTCCACTTCATTACACCTTAAATATCCCAGGAAAGAGAAAAATGGATAAAGAAGTTGTGGTCCTTATGTACAATGGAATATCACTCAGGCATGAAATCAACGTCATAAGGCTAGTAGCAGCATGATGAGAGGATTTAGGTACGACGATTCTAAGTGAAATAAGTCACACAGAAAAAGACACTTATCATAAGATATCACTTAGAGAGGGAATGTAAAAACCGCTACACTTGAACTGAATTACAAAACAGAACAGCGTCACACGTTTAGAAGACACACTATGGCTGCTTAACGGGAAAGGTGAGGTGGTGTGATGCATAAAACAACGGTTTCAAATTAGCTCAGATACCGTTCCATAAACCCAATATGTAATAGACAAGACCTACTCCTTGCTCAGTGAACTGGACTCAACACCCCCTGTTCACCGCCCAAGAATATTTCTGACTAGTAAGACTCTTAAAACCAATGTATTGATATCCCTCTGTAAGTGAGTCAAGTGGGTGTAAAGCGGCATAAACACAGCAGTGAAAAGCAGCTAAACCCCATTATAAAAATCAATTACTTTTAAAAACCCGTGAAACAAAGACAGTGAAAGAGAGAGAAATTCATACAGAATTCGTTCAGGGGCTGGGATGCCACCTTTATTGACTATCTCTAGACCCACAGCTGATTGAGTCATAAGGGTGGACACTCTTGGGGCTGAGAGGTTTGGTGAGGTTGGGTGAGCAAACGCAGACCCTTTAAAGTAATACTGCGTGGTATCCATCCCATGGGTCCAAAATCTCCAGGTTCAAGGGCATCTTCCTACATCGAAAACATGCATGAGAAACCCAGAAGATGGTACACCGTGTGATCGGGAAAGGTTTCTAAAACGCACCTCATTTCTCATCTCCTTGTGCTCGGGCTCGCCATTCCAGCCGCTTTACTAGCAATCTCCCTCCTTGGAGAATGAGCACCTTTAACCTCCTGTTCTGTACAGGTTGCAAATTTGTCCTGAGGATGAACGGGAAGAGGGGGAACCAATGAGAGACTAGGTCTAGGTGTGGGGACAGGCACAGGTCACTCTATTTTCCCATCAGGAAGAAGAATTAACCACAGGCTCAGCCTGCCGCCCAGAACCACAATAGGGCCTGAAGCAATCCTTCGCTTTTGCGGCCAGCTCCCAAGAAAGCGAGTTGAAAAATGGAGCTCAGGGGCACTGCAATTCACAAACCTGCAGAGTTAGAAATGATAACTCTCGTCCACAAATATATTGAGGGAAGGCAACAAAGAGGATTAGAAAGCAAGGCAGAATTGCAGGAAACAGATTTCAGGAGGTAGATTCGAATCGCCTTTAAAGCACAGGAAAAGCGGCAAAACCTCGACCATGATGCCCTTGGCCAAAAAGGGCGTATGCGTTTTTTCCTGAATATATTCAGGAAAAAACGCATACGCCCTTTTTGGCCAACCAAGCAACCTGGAAAGGCAAATCAGCGCTACAAAGAAGTCTCGCTTCCCATCGGTCAAAAGGGCCATGCTGAATAAAGTGTCAAAACCAGAAATGCAGGACAGGCCATGGAGAAATGGGAGGCTTGCTACGCTGATGGGCGGGATGTAAATTGCCAACAGCCACTCTGGAGAAGTGTACGGTGTGTCCTGAAACATCTAAAACACTCAGCTTAGAGAGCATAGGGCACTTCCACTCATGGGCGTATAAATTGGGAAAACTAAAAATCAGCAAGACACAGGCACCCCAAAGTTTAGGGCTGCTCTGTTGACAAGAACCTCCACTTCATTACACCTTAAATATCCCAGGAAAGAGAAAAATGGATAAAGAAGTTGTGGTCCTTATGTACAATGGAATATCACTCAGGCATGAAATCAACGTCATAAGGCTAGTAGCAGCATGATGAGAGGATTTAGGTACGACGATTCTAAGTGAAATAAGTCACACAGAAAAAGACACTTATCATAAGATATCACTTAGAGAGGGAATGTAAAAACCGCTACACTTGAACTGAATTACAAAACAGAACAGCGTCACACGTTTAGAAGACACACTATGGCTGCTTAACGGGAAAGGTGAGGTGGGGTGATGCATAAAACAAGGGTTTCAAATTAGCTCAGATACCGTTCCATAAACCCAATATGTAATAGACAAGACCTACTCCTTGCTCAGTGAACTGGACTCAACACCCCCTGTTCACCGCCCAAGAATATTTCTGACTAGTAAGACTCTTAAAACCAATGTATTGATATCCCTCTGTAAGTGAGTCAAGTGGGTGTAAAGCGGCATAAACACAGCAGTGAAAAGCAGCTAAACCCCATTATAAAAATCAATTACTTTTAAAAACCCGTGAAACAAAGACAGTGAAAGAGAGAGAAATTCATACAGAATTCGTTCAGGGGTAGGGATGCCACCTTTATTGACCATCTCTAGACCCACAGCTGATTGAGTCATAAGGGTGGACACTCTTGGGGCTGAGAGGTTTGGTGAGGTTGGGTGAGCAAACGCAGACCCTTTAAAGTAATACTGCGTGGTATCCATCCCATGGGTCCAAAATCTCCAGGTTCAAGGGCATCTTCCTACATCGAAAACATGCATGAGAAACCCAGAAGATGGTACACCGTGTGATCGGGAAAGGTTTCTAAAACGCACCTCATTTCTCATCTCCTTGTGCTGGGGTTGGCCATTACAGCCGCTTTACTAGCAATCTCCCTCCTTGGAGAATCAGCCCCTTTAACCTTCTGTTCCGTACAGGTTGCAATTTGTCCTGAGGATAAACGGGAAGAGGGGGAACCAATGAGAGACTTGCTCTAGGTGTTGGGACAGCCACATGTCACTCTATTTTCCCATCAGGAAGAAGGATTAACCACAGGCTCAGCCTGCCGCCCGGAAGCAGAACAGCGCCTGAAGCAATCCTGTGCTTTTGCGGCCAGCTCCCAAAAAAGCGAGTTGAAAAATGGAGCTCAGGGGCACTGCAATTCACAAACCTGCAGAGTTATAAATGGTAACTCTCGTCCACAAATATATTGAGGGAAGGCAACGAAGAGGATTTGAAAGCATAGCAGAATTGCAGGAAACAGATTTCAGGAGGTAGAGTCGAATCGCCTTTAAAGCACAGGAAAAGCGGCAAAACCTCGACAATGATGCCCTTGGCCAAAAAGGGCGTATGCGTTTTTTCCTGAATATATTCAGGAAAAAACGCATACGCCCTTTTTAGCCAAGCAAGCAACCTGGAAAGGCAAATCAGCGCTACAAAGAAGTCTCGCTTCCCATCGGTCAAAAGGGCCATGCTGAATAAAGTGTCAAAACCAGAAATGCAGGACAGGCCATGGAGAAACGGGAGCCTTGCTACGCTGATGGGCGGGATGTAAATTGCCAACAGCCACTCTGGAAAAGTGTACGGTGTGTCCTGAAACACCTAAAAAACTCAGCTTAGAGAGCATAGGGCACTTCCACTCATGGGCGTATAAATTGGGAAAACTAAAAATCAGCAAGACACAGGCACCCCAAAGTTTAGGGCTGCTCTGTTGACAAGAACCTCCACTTCATTACACCTTAAATATCCCAGGAAAGAGAAAAATGGATAAAGAAGTTGTGGTCCTTATGTACAATGGAATATCACTCAGGCATGAAATCAACGTCATAAGGCTAGTAGCAGCATGATGAGTGGATTTAGGTACGACGATTCTAAGTGAAATAAGTCACAGAGAAAGACACTTATCGTAAGATATCACTTATAGAGGGAATGTAAAATCCGCTACACTTGAACTGAATTACAAAACAGAACAGCGTCACACGTTTAGAAAACACACTATGGCTGCTTAACGGGAAAGGTGAGGTGGGGTGATGCATAAAACAAGGGTTTCAAATTAGCTCAGATACCGTTCCATAAACCCAATATGTAATAGACAAGACCTACTCCTTGCTCAGTGAACTGGACTCAACACCCCCTGTTCACCGCCCAAGAATATTTCTGACTAGTAAGACTCTTAAAACCAATGTATTGATATCCCTCTGTAAGTGAGTCAAGTGGGTGTAAAGCGGCATAAACACAGCAGTGAAAAGCAGCTAAACCCCATTATAAAAATCAATTACTTTTAAAAAGCCGTGAAACAAAGACAGTGAAAGAGAGAGAAATTCATACAGAATTCGTTCAGGGGCTGGGATGCCACCTTTATTGACTATCTCTAGACCCACAGCTGATTGAGTCATAAGGGTGGACACTCTTGGGGCTGAGAGGTTTGGTGAGGTTGGGTGAGCAAACGCAGACCCTTTAAAGTAATACTGCGTGGTATCCATCCCATGGGTCCAAAATCTCCAGGTTCAAGGGCATCTTCCTACATCGAAAACATGCATGAGAAACCCAGAAGATGGTACACCGTGTGATCGGGAAAGGTTTCTAAAACGCACCTCATTTCTCATCTCCTTGTGCTCGGGCTCGCCATTCCAGCCGCTTTACTAGCAATCTCCCTCCTTGGAGAATGAGCACCTTTAACCTCCTGTTCTGTACAGGTTACAAATTTGTCCTGAGGATGAACGGGAAGAGGGGGAACCAATGAGAGACTAGGTCTAGGTGTGGGGACAGGCACAGGTCACTCTATTTTCCCATCAGGAAGAAGAATTAACCACAGGCTCAGCCTGCCGCCCAGAACCACAATAGGGCCTGAAGCAATCCTGCGCTTTTGCGGCCAGCTCCCAAGAAAGCGAGTTGAAAAATGGAGCTCAGGGGCACTGCAATTCACAAACCTGCAGAGTTAGAAATGATAACTCTCGTCCACAAATATATTGAGGGAAGGCAACAAAGAGGATTAGAAAGCAAGGCAGAATTGCAGGAAACAGATTTCAGGAGGTAGATTCGAATCGCCTTTAAAGCACAGGAAAAGCGGCAAAACCTCGACCATGATGCCCTTGGCCAAAAAGGGCGTATGCGTTTTTTCCTGAATATATTCAGGAAAAAACGCATACGCCCTTTTTGGCCAACCAAGCAACCTGGAAAGGCAAATCAGCGCTACAAAGAAGTCTCGCTTCCCATCGGTCAAAAGGGCCATGCTGAATAAAGTGTCAAAACCAGAAATGCAGGACAGGCCATGGAGAAATGGGAGGCTTGCTACGCTGATGGGCGGGATGTAAATTGCCAACAGCCACTCTGGAGAAGTGTACGGTGTGTCCTGAAACATCTAAAACACTCAGCTTAGAGAGCATAGGGCACTTCCACTCATGGGCGTATAAATTGGGAAAACTAAAAATCAGCAAGACACAGGCACCCCAAAGTTTAGGGCTGCTCTGTTGACAAGAACCTCCACTTCATTACACCTTAAATATCCCAGGAAAGAGAAAAATGGATAAAGAAGTTGTGGTCCTTATGTACAATGGAATATCACTCAGGCATGAAATCAACGTCATAAGGCTAGTAGCAGCATGATGAGAGGATTTAGGTACGACGATTCTAAGTGAAATAAGTCACACAGAAAAAGACACTTATCATAAGATATCACTTAGAGAGGGAATGTAAAAACCGCTACACTTGAACTGAATTACAAAACAGAACAGCGTCACACGTTTAGAAGACACACTATGGCTGCTTAACGGGAAAGGTGAGGTGGTGTGATGCATAAAACAAGGGTTTCAAATTAGCTCAGATACCGTTCCATAAACCCAATATGTAATAGACAAGACCTACTCCTTGCTCAGTGAACTGGACTCAACACCCCCTGTTCACCGCCCAAGAATATTTCTGACTAGTAAGACTCTTAAAACCAATGTATTGATATCCCTCTGTAAGTGAGTCAAGTGGGTGTAAAGCGGCATAAACACAGCAGTGAAAAGCAGCTAAACCCCATTATAAAAATCAATTACTTTTAAAAACCCGTGAAACAAAGACAGTGAAAGAGAGAGAAATTCATACAGAATTCGTTCAGGGGTAGGGATGCCACCTTTATTGACCATCTCTAGACCCACAGCTGATTGAGTCATAAGGGTGGACACTCTTGGGGCTGAGAGGTTTGGTGAGGTTGGGTGAGCAAACGCAGACCCTTTAAAGTAATACTGCGTGGTATCCATCCCATGGGTCCAAAATCTCCAGGTTCAAGGGCATCTTCCTACATCGAAAACATGCATGAGAAACCCAGAAGATGGTACACCGTGTGATCGGGAAAGGTTTCTAAAACGCACCTCATTTCTCATCTCCTTGTGCTGGGGTTGGCCATTACAGCCGCTTTACTAGCAATCTCCCTCCTTGGAGAATCAGCCCCTTTAACCTTCTGTTCCGTACAGGTTGCAATTTGTCCTGAGGATAAACGGGAAGAGGGGGAACCAATGAGAGACTTGCTCTAGGTGTTGGGACAGCCACATGTCACTCTATTTTCCCATCAGGAAGAAGGATTAACCACAGGCTCAGCCTGCCGCCCGGAAGCAGAACAGCGCCTGAAGCAATCCTGTGCTTTTGCGGCCAGCTCCCAAAAAAGCGAGTTGAAAAATGGAGCTCAGGGGCACTGCAATTCACAAACCTGCAGAGTTATAAATGGTAACTCTCGTCCACAAATATATTGAGGGAAGGCAACGAAGAGGATTTGAAAGCATAGCAGAATTGCAGGAAACTGATTTCAGGAGGTAGAGTCGAATCGCCTTTAAAGCACAGGAAAAGCGGCAAAACCTCGACAATGATGCCCTTGGCCAAAAAGGGCGTATGCGTTTTTTCCTGAATATATTCAGGAAAAAACGCATACGCCCTTTTTGGCCAAGCAAGCAACCTGGAAAGGCAAATCAGCGCTACAAAGAAGTCTCGCTTCCCATCGGTCAAAAGGGCCATGCTGAATAAAGTGTCAAAACCAGAAATGCAGGACAGGCCATGGAGAAACGGGAGCCTTGCTACGCTGATGGGCGGGATGTAAATTGCCAACAGCCACTCTGGAGAAGTGTACGGTGTGTCCTGAAACACCTAAAAAACTCAGCTTAGAGAGCATAGGGCACTTCCACTCATGGGCGTATAAATTGGGAAAACTAAAAATCAGCAAGACACAGGCACCCCAAAGTTTAGGGCTTCTCTGTTGACAAGAACCTCCACTTCATTACACCTTAAATATCCCAGGAAAGAGAAAAATGGATAAAGAAGTTGTGGTCCTTATGTACAATGGAATATCACTCAGGCATGAAATCAACGTCATAAGGCTAGTAGCAGCATGATGAGTGGATTTAGGTACGACGATTCTAAGTGAAATAAGTCACAGAGAAAGACACTTATCGTAAGATATCACTTATAGAGGGAATGTAAAATCCGCTACACTTGAACTGAATTACAAAACAGAACAGCGTCACACGTTTAGAAAACACACTATGGCTGCTTAACGGGAAAGGTGAGGTGGGGTGATGCATAAAACAAGGGTATCAAATTAGCTCAGATACTGTTCCATAAACCCAATATGTAACAGACAAGACCTACTCCTTGCTCAGTGAACTGGACTCAATACCCCCTGTTCACCGCCCAAGAATATATCTGACTAGTAAGACTCTTAAAACCAATGTATTGATATCTCTCTGTAAGTGAGTCAAGTGGGTGTAAATCGGCATAAACACAGCAGTGAAAAGCAGCTAAACCCCATTATAAAAGTCAATTACTTTTAAAAACCCGTGAAACAAAGACAGTGAAACAGAGAGAAATTCATACAGAATTCGTTCAGGGGCTGGGATGCCACCTTTATTGACCATCTCTAGACCCACAGCTGATTGAGACATAAGGGTGGACACTCTTCGGGCTGAGAGGTTTGGTGAGGTTGGGTGAGCAAACGCAGACCCTTTAAAGTAATACTGCGTGGTACCCATCCCATGGGTCCAAAATCTCCAGGTTCAAGGGCATCTTCCTACATCGAAAACATGCATGAGAAACCCAGAAGACGGTACACCGTGTGATCGGGAAAGGTTTCTAAAACGCTCCTCATTTCTCATCTCCTTGTGCTCGGGCTCGCCATTACAGCCACTTTACTAGCAATCTCCCTCCTTGGAGAATCAGCACCTTTAACCTCCTGTTCCGAACAGGTTGCAATTTGTCCTGAGGATGAACGGGAAGAGGGGGAACCAATGAGAGACTAGGTCTAGGTGTGGGGACAGGCACAGGTCACTCTATTTTCCCATCAGGAAGAAGGATTAACCACAGGCTCAGCCTGCCGCCCGGAAGCAGAAGAGGGCCTGAAGCAATCCTGTGCTTTTGCGGCCAGCTCCCAAAAAAGCGAGTTGAAAAATCGAGCTCAGGGGCACTGCAATTCACAAACCTGCAGAGTTAGAAATGATAACTCTCGTCCACAAATATATTGAGGGAAGGCAACGAAGAGGATTTGAAAGCATAGCAGAATTGCAGGAAACAGATTTCAGGAGGTAGAGTCGAATCGCCTTTAAAGCACAGGAAAGGTGGCAAAACCTCGACAATGATGCCCTTGGCCAAAAAGGGCGTATGCGTTTTTTCCTGAATATATTCAGGAAAAAACGCATACGCCCTTTTTGGCCAACCAAGCAACCTGGAAAGGCAAATCAGCGCTACAAAGAAGTCTCGCTTCCCATCGGTCAAAAGGGCCATGCTGAATAAAGTGTCAAAACCAGAAATGCAGGACAGGCCATGGAGAAACGGGAGCCTTGCTACGCTGATGGGCGGGATGGAAATTGCCAACAGCCACTCTGGAGAAGTGTACGGTGTGTCCTGAAACATCTAAAAAACTCAGCTTAGAGAGCATAGGGCACTTCCACTCATGGGCGTATAAATTGGGAAAACTAAAAATCAGCAAGACACAGGAACCCCAAAGTTTAGGGCTGCTCTGTTGACAAGAACCTCCACTTCGTTACACCTTAAATATCCCAGGAAAGAGAAAAATGGATAAGGAAGTTGTGGTCCTTATGTACAATGGCATATCACTCAGCCATGAAATTAACGTCATAAGGCTAGTAGCAGCATGATGAGAGGATTTAGGTACGACGATTCTAAGTGAAATAAGTCACACAGAAAAAGACACTTATCATAAGATATCACTTAGAGAGGGAATGTAAAAACCGCTACACTTGAACTGAATTACAAAACAGAACAGCGTCACACGTTTAGAAGACACACTATGGCTGCTTAACGGGAAAGGTGAGGTGGGGTGATGCATAAAACAAGGGTATCAAATTAGCTCAGATACTGTTCCATAAACCCAATATGTAACAGACAAGACCTACTCCTTGCTCAGTGAACTGGACTCAATACCCCCTGTTCACCACCCAAGAATATATCTGACTAGTAAGACTCTTAAAACCAATGTATTGATATCTCTCTGTAAGTGAGTCAAGTGGGTGTAAATCGGCATAAACACAGCAGTGAAAAGCAGCTAAACCCCATTATAAAAGTCAATTACTTTTAAAAACCCGTGAAACAAAGACAGTGAAACAGAGAGAAATTCATACAGAATTCGTTCAGGGGCTGGGATGCCACCTTTATTGACCATCTCTAGACCCACAGCTGATTGAGACATAAGGGTGGACACTCTTCGGGCTGAGAGGTTTGGTGAGGTTGGGTGAGCAAACGCAGACCCTTTAAAGTAATATTGCGTGGTACCCATCCCATGGGTCCAAAATCTCCAGGTTCAAGGGCATCTTCCTACATCGAAAACATGCATGAGAAACCCAGAAGACGGTACACCGTGTGATCGGGAAAGGTTTCTAAAACGCACCTCATTTCTCATCTCCTTGTGCTCGGGCTCGCCATTACAGCCACTTTACTAGCAATCTCCCTCCTTGGAGAATCAGCACCTTTAACCTCCTGTTCCGAACAGGTTGCAATTTGTCCTGAGGATGAACGGGAAGAGGGGGAACCAATGAGAGACTAGGTCTAGGTGTGGGGACAGGCACAGGTCACTCTATTTTCCCATCAGGAAGAAGGATTAACCACAGGCTCAGCCTGCCGCCCGGAAGCAGAAGAGGGCCTGAAGCAATCCTGTGCTTTTGCGGCCAGCTCCCAAAAAAGCGAGTTGAAAAATCGAGCTCAGGGGCACTGCAATTCACAAACCTGCAGAGTTAGAAATGATAACTCTCGTCCACAAATATATTGAGGGAAGGCAACGAAGAGGATTTGAAAGCATAGCAGAATTGCAGGAAACAGATTTCAGGAGGTAGACTCGAATCGCCTTTAAAGCACAGGAAAGGCGGCAAAACCTCGACAATGATGCCCTTGGCCAAAAAGGGCGTATGCGTTTATTCCTGAATATATTCAGGAAAAAACGCATACGCCCTTTTTGGCCAACCAAGCAACCTGGAAAGGCAAATCAGCGCTACAAAGAAGTCTCGCTTCCCATCAGTCAAAAGGGCCATGCTGAATAAAGTGTCAAAACCAGAAATGCAGGACAGGCCATGGAGAAACAGGAGCCTTGCTACGCTGATGGGCGGGATGTAAATTGCCAACAGCCACTCTGGAGAAGTGTACGGTGTGTCCTGAAACACCTAAAAAACTCAGCTTAGAGAGCATAGGGCACTTCCACTCATGGGCGTATAAATTGGGAAAACTAAATATCAGCAAGACACAGGCACCCCAAAGTTTAGGGCTGCTCTGTTGACAAGAACCTCCACTTCGTTACACCTTAAATATCCCAGGAAAGAGAAAAATGGATAAAGAAGTTGTGGTCCTTATGTACAATGGAATATCACTCAGGCATGAAATCAACGTCATAAGGCTAGTAGCAGCATGATGAGAGGATTTAGGTACGACGATTCTAAGTGAAATAAGTCACACAGAAAAAGACACTTATCATAAGATATCACTTAGAGAGGGAATGTAAAAACCGCTACACTTGAACTGAATTACAAAACAGAACAGCGTCACACGTTTAGAAGACACACTATGGCTGCTTAACGGGAAAGGTGAGGTGGTGTGATGCATAAAACAAGGGTTTCAAATTAGCTCAGATACCGTTCCATAAACCCAATATGTAATAGACAAGACCTACTCCTTGCTCAGTGAACTGGACTCAACACCCCCTGTTCACCGCCCAAGAATATTTCTGACTAGTAAGACTCTTAAAACCAATGTATTGATATCCCTCTGTAAGTGAGTCAAGTGGGTGTAAAGCGGCATAAACACAGCAGTGAAAAGCAGCTAAACCCCATTATAAAAATCAATTACTTTTAAAAACCCGTGAAACAAAGACAGTGAAAGAGAGAGAAATTCATACAGAATTCGTTCAGGGGCTGGGATGCCACCTTTATTGACCATCTCTAGACCCACAGCTGATTGAGTCATAAGGGTGGACACTCTTGGGGCTGAGAGGTTTGGTGAGGTTGGGTGAGCAAACGCAGACCCTTTAAAGTAATACTGCGTGGTATCCATCCCATGGGTCCAAAATCTCCAGGTTCAAGGGCATCTTCCTACATCGAAAACATGCATGAGAAACCCAGAAGATGGTACACCGTGTGATCGGGAAAGGTTTCTAAAACGCACCTCATTTCTCATCTCCTTGTGCTGGGGTTGGCCATTACAGCCGCTTTACTAGCAATCTCCCTCCTTGGAGAATCAGCCCCTTTAACCTCCTGTTCTGTACAGGTTGCAAATTTGTCCTGAGGATGAACGGGAAGAGGGGGAACCAATGAGAGACTAGCTCTAGGTGTTGGGACAGGCACAGGTCACTCTATTTTCCCATCAGGAAGAAGGATTAACCACAGGCTCAGCCTGCCGCCCGGAAGCAGAACAGCGCCTGAAGCAATCCTGTGCTTTTGCGGCCAGCTCCCAAAAAAGCGAGTTGAAAAATGAAGCTCAGGGGCACTGCAATTCACAAACCTGCAGAGTTATAAATGGTAACTCTCGTCCACAAATATATTGAGGGAAGGCAACGAAGAGGATTTGAAAGCATAGCAGAATTGCAGGAAACTGATTTCAGGAGGTAGAGTCGAATCGCCTTTAAAGCACAGGAAAAGCGGCAAAACCTCGACAATGATGCCCTTGGCCAAAAAGGGCGTATGCGTTTTTTCCTGAATATATTCAGGAAAAAACGCATACGCCCTTTTTGGCCAAGCAAGCAACCTGGAAAGGCAAATCAGCGCTACAAAGAAGTCTCGCTTCCCATCGGTCAAAAGGGCCATGCTGAATAAAGTGTCAAAACCAGAAATGCAGGACAGGCCATGGAGAAACGGGAGCCTTGCTACGCTGATGGGCGGGATGTAAATTGCCAACAGCCACTCTGGAGAAGTGTACGGTGTGTCCTGAAACACCTAAAAAACTCAGCTTAGAGAGCATAGGGCACTTCCACTCATGGGCGTATAAATTGGGAAAACTAAAAATCAGCAAGACACAGGCACCCCAAAGTTTAGGGCTTCTCTGTTGACAAGAACCTCCACTTCATTACACCTTAAATATCCCAGGAAAGAGAAAAATGGATAAAGAAGTTGTGGTCCTTATGTACAATGGAATATCACTCAGGCAT